>NC_088867.1:5325669-5545669 GCF_032884065.1 Artemia franciscana | reverse complement strand
TAAAAATATATTTATTTATATATATTTATTATTTATAAATATTCATATATATTTTTTTATATTTTATATAGCCTTTACATTTAAAATTTAATTTTATATTTTATTTTATTCGTTGAATAGAAATTGCTTCCGCAGGAATATAAAAACAAATTTCCTCTTTCCTTAACAAAATAATATTTTAATATGATTTTTATATTAACATAAAAAGATTTATTATATATATATATATATTAAACTATATATATATATATATATATATATATATATATATATATATATATATATATATATATATATATATATATATATATATATATATATATATATAAGCTTTACATTTAAATTTAATTTTATATTTTAATTTATTCGTTGAATAGAAATTGCTTCCGCAGGAATAAATTTTTTTTATATGGAGCACCTAATTTATTTTTCATTTTAGTGTTATAACGCAAAAAAACACAATGACTTAGATATGGTTGCCCTAATATTTTACATCTTTGCATCACTAAAACAGATGCGAGCTTGAGACACCCCTAAGCCTTTTAATTATAACCAATATCTCTAAGTAACGATTTTTACGGTTTTGATAGTATCAGGCCATCAAACAATTCGTTATAACGTTCTCTCCCAAGTTCATCTTCCTGTTTCAATTCTTTAAGAGCAGCAGCTCGAACACGAAGGTTTTTGAATTGATGTCACTCTTTTCTTTCATTTAAAAAGTTTTTTTTTAATTCGAAGTAGAACAGAAAAAAGCCAAAAAAAAAAAGATTGCCAGCCCTCGTTAAAAAAAAAACCTGCTCGAATCGGCAGTAAGTAAAATATTTATTGACTATTTAAAAACCCAAGGAGATGAAAAATGAAATGTAATTGTTTGAATTTGTTAAATGTAAAGACACACAGTCGAATGTATCTTAAAAATCGGCTAAATCCGAGAATTCAATTTGTAATGAAAAAAAAAAGATATCCATATACGAGAGCGCCTTGTGTATGGAGGGTACCAAATCAAAAAAAGCAGCAAAAAACAAGCTAAAAACATATCTAATTAGATTTTTTAAAAATATTTTATTTAATTCGAAGCAGAACAAAAAAAGGTCAGCCTTCATTAAAAAAAAAACCGGCTCGAATCGGAAGTAAGTAAAATATTTGTATTACTTAAAAACCCAAGGAGATGAAAAACGAAACGTGATTGTTTGAATTTGTTAAATGTAAAGAGATACAGTCGAATGTATCTTAAAAATTAGCTAAATTTGAGAATCCAATTTGTAATAAAAAAAAATCCATATACGAGAGCGCCTTGTATATGGAGGGTACCAAATCAGAAAAAAAGCAGCAAAAAAACAAGCTAAAAACATATCTAATTAGATTTTTAAAAAGCTTTTATTTCCTAAAGATCATTGCACCACTCAGAGGCCCCAAAGGAGAAGGAAATTGTCCCCTAGATTTTTGCCCCCCCCCTCCATTTTAAGAAATGTATTGTTTATAATTTCATTGAAAAACGAAAGAACAATGTATTTGTCCTCTCCCTAGTTTTTGAAAATATACCCTGCCCCTCCCTAAATTTTCGTAATTGGTGCTCCTGGCACCACTTAAAGAAGATCAAGTAGCTTACCACTCAACCATCTGCCAGATAATTGTAGCGTAGAGCTGAATAGCTTGTGTTCTGAGGCATATATAACTAAGTAAGTATGAGAGGTATCATCTTACTTTAAAGTTATTTATAAAAAAAAACTGTTTCCACGTGTAAGTTTTTCAAAAAAAAGTACAATCAGAAAAGCACATCAAGGGCGGATCTAAAGCAAAATCTTGGGGGAGGCCCAATGTGATAAGGGTGCCAATAAGTTAAGTCTTGGGAGGGGCAATGTGACGAAGGTGCCAATAACTGACCAAATACAGAAATTCATCCTAAAAGAGGAGAATAAAAAAGAAAAAGAAAAACAAGAAATGAGGGCACCAGAAAAAAACTGGGGGGACGGGGTGCCCCCGCTCCCTGGATCCACCACCGGAGCACGTTACATATGAGATGAGCGGAAATAAAGTCAAATTACATTTAAAGCGAGAAGCAACCATATATTACCATCAATAAATAAATGAAACCCAGAATGAACAGAAATTGTAACAAAAAATAAAGTCAAATCTGAAAGAACAGAAATTACCACACAAAGGAGTGGGGCTAACGGCCCCTGTACCTTCTAAAGACTAAGACGCAGCTTGCACTTTATTCAAAATAATTTTAATTTCGGACTTTGCGTTGTTATTTCTCATAACAAAGAAAAAAAAAAAACACCACAACAACCAAGATTATTCAAAACAATAAATGAATGTGGATTGACAGATTAATATATAGGCCTACTGATATTCATTAATGAAATTCTTACCAATTTTGGATTTATAAAAATTAAATACTAGGAAAACTTTCAAAACGTTTTTTTCAGTAAAGTGCACATGGTACCTCTCCACAGGGACGTAGCCAAAGGGGAGACACCTTGGTCCCCATACCCTAAAGTTTACCGAATTTATAGGCACTATTTATTCAAACCATCAAATATTTTTTTTTTATTATTTCCTTTAATATTCAGATTATTAAGGAATTAACAATTCCTTTAATTTGCCAATACTTATTTCAAATTATTCAATGTGGCAACGGCGTAGTATTGATTTATAAAGCTGTATCCAGCTAAATATTAACAATAACATCTCAGCCGCGCAGCCTATTTATTTGCCAAAAACCAAACAGCTTCCTGTCCAGAAATCCCATATATCAACGTCCAACTATAAGGTCCCACCCAATCCCTGTCAAAGTCAAAAAGATTGAACTACTGATATTTAATTGTGGCAATGTTGTAAGCTTTTTTTTCCCTCGGATTGCAATAATATAAATTGGGAAAATATTTTTCAGCGCTTGACGTTTAGGCTAAAAAAAAAGAATGAAAAAGTTGATCAGCAAATTTAAGTACACAATAAATAAATAAAATGTAGTCGCAGCAGGTTGTTAGTCTTCAATATCTCGCAATAGTACATATCTTTTAATTAGCATTAACTCGGTAAAATAAATTGCCTTTGTAAAAAAAACATCACTGAAGTATGTTCACAAAAGGAAAAAATAAGCGACTCTTTGGATAGTACATATCCAAGATTTATTGACTGATATATCAGGAAACATGTATCTTCGGTACACAACAGAGAAATAGAGGAACCGCTTACAAAAATATGGTGGCTTCTTCGTCCTTTTTACTGGCTAAAAATTTTGCACAGGAACAGATGACAACAAATCACGTCTTTTGTGTAATAAAGGCCGGACTGTTTGGCTTCCCTGTTCCCTTTCAGACATACACTGAAGAAACAATATAACTGGTTTACGATAAAACGTTATATAAGTAAATCAATGGAATTCGAGTAAACTTTTTACCTCGAAACTGAAGGATAATAATCCCTCTTCTTCTCAAGGATACAGGAAATAATTTCTTTATTAGAGACTTTAATCAAAATGCCTCCTCGAAAAATTTGGACAAGCCCTCTATGCATTTATTCAGTCCTCTTATGCATTTATTTTGTTAAAAAACCATCAAAAATCTGCAAGAAATTAGAAAAATGGAACAAATCTCATTATGAGTTTTTAGTACAACAGCTCCCAAATTCCGCAGATCTGTTCAATTTTATGCGCAACAAGGCTCTTCTCCGCCAGTAATTCTGAAAGACATTACATCGCTACAACTGCCCCGGCCGAGTACCGGGCCGGGAGACTGTACCATGCCGAGTACCGGGTCCCGGCTTCGAAATCGGCAACATAGTTTTTTTTTCTTAACTGGGATATTGACATTTTTGGCCACTAAACGATCTAAAAAGATCACAACTTTAAGGAAGAATTTCTATTTTTCTCCTCGTGGTTGTATCGAACCTACGGCGACGCCAATACATTAAGGATAGGTTCACATTGTCTGCGGTTACAATATAAGTGACTATGAGAAACAATATATACAAGCCTGTAGCGTAGCCATACCGGTGCCCGGCCTTGAAATCGGCTACATCGTTTTTTTCTTCTTAAAATTGGCAAATGGACGTTTCTGGCCACAAGAATGATCTAACTAGGTCACAACTTTAAGAAAGAAATTGTATTTTTCCCAGGGTGGCTGAATCGAAACCGTGGTGACGTCATGACATCACCATTATATATATATATATATATCATTTTTTACGTGTATTTTTACGTGTTGTTAGATGTATGTTTTATAATTACTTTTTGGTGTTATTCTTTCTTCTTGCCTTTTTTGACGAGCTTGAAGTTTCCTTTATTTCCTTTCTTTTTTTCCATTTTTATTTGATAGCTTTCTTTGTCATTTTTTCAAGTATTGTTGATTTAAATGATAAGTGAGTGCTAAAGTTGTAGCCACCAGTATAATAATAGGCGTAGGTTTTCTTTTGCGATAAATTTACCTTACCTAAGTATGTATATTGTCAGAGATGCATATTAAATTTAGGCACGGAATTCTTTCTGAAAATTCATGTGAACCCGCTTACAAAAAAAAAGTATTGACCATGCAAAGTTTTTGCGAACTTTCCAATCTATTGTCCCTTTCGTAGGACCACATATTCTCAACTAAGTGATAAACATTATTCCCATTTACTTCCCAAGTTCCAACAACTCCTATTCAGAAAAAGTTTCATTCCAATTTAAATCGGGAAAAACATGCATTTTCACCGCAGTGAGGTGATTCGGATTTAGACCTACCCTACGACCCGAAGATCCATGTACCAGTTATTTGCAAGTACCAGTTATGCAGGTACCAGCATGAACCAGGTAGTTTTAAATCCTTGTCGCACCTGATAGCACTGAGATACTTGATGGTGGCCGAGCGAAGCAAGTAAATTGCCCCGTGTTTAAAAGGAGCATAAATGGCCTTCCACAACAAAATGTGTCTTAAGCAAAAAACATCCATTTTACAGCTAAAAGTGCCCTAGTGTCCACATGTTTCAAAAAACATTATTTAGACAGTGAAAGTGACTACGTGGCAACCCTGCCTGTGCCCCAATGCTAACCCACTGAAGTTTCCATTAGGTTGTTTGGCGTAGAGGCCCCACTGGTGGAGCATAGCAATATTTTGATGGGTCATGGGCAGGACGTACAGCCTTCGGCTGACTATACTTTAGAGCCTTAATTTTGAAAAAAAAGAATTTAATGTGAATAACGTCACATTCAAATGCATTTAAAGAATAAAAGATATTCATGCATGATAGTATTGCAATATTTGTTTTCCATTTGAGCTTTCCTTGCGTGAATGCACGTAAAATCTTATTTAACAAAATTTTAATATCATGAGAGGGCATCAGGATTTTAGAAAAGCCTAGGTGGGGCATGGCCCAAAATTGGTTGGGAACTACTGTTTTAGAAGCATCAATCTTTACAGAGGTCTTACTTTTTAAACATACAGGTGGCCTAAAACTTGAGAGACCAAAGTCTTTCAAACTCTGAATGGCAGATAAATATCTTTGTACTTTGATTTCGTATTCGGGTGCTGATTACCATCGTGGCCAGCGGGTGCTTAGACTTACATCCCTTTTTAAAATGACCGGCACAACGCAAGCCAATTAAATACGACTTATATTAAATTAGAGACCAATTAAATTACTGAACTAAAATCTTTCAGACGTGAAACTTTCCTAGTTGCGCTTCTGATTGTATTTATAAAAAGGCCCACGCTCTAAGAATAGTACTGGCGTTAGAAAACATCAACTCTGGTACATGCATATACGAGCCTAATTAGGTTGGATAGAGGGGGGGGGAGTCTCATATGGTTTGAGTTCCGTTTTTTATATAGCTAGCTTGTTGAGCAATCAATTAATTTATAGCCTAATGTACCGCAAGCGATGCCAATTAGGTTATTGTCAGGTACGAGGGTATGTATTTCACCCAAGAGACAAGAATTCTCCAGAGATAGCACTGCTTTATGACATAAAAATGGCCCAGGAAAAATTGAGAGTCCAAATTTGGCCTCTCAACATATTATATTTCCTGATCATCTTCATTCACACACGGGTCGTTTAGTTGAGGAAGGGGTCAGCTCATACGATTTCTCTGCATTTAAGTTATTGTTTAAGAAAATAGTCACTTAAATAAAAAGCGCTTCTTTTGGGACATCTACCCCTTCTAAGAATAATCGTGAAGACCCCTTTCTTGAAAAAATTCGTGCGGTGTTCACATCAAGTTTCAAAACTGCATTGTGGAATTTTGTGTTTTACCAACTGGAACTTTTATATTAATATCTGACTTCCTCAGTTCGAAAGTTTTTTTATGTGAAAAACATAATTAAAAGTCTGTCTTCCGATATATGTCTCCCCCTCCACAAAATATTTTTCGCAGATACTCCCACTTGAAAGATGTTTGCAGGTGTTTTTGGGTCATGCCAAGTTTTATAACTTCCTTACGGAATATATCCCGCTTCTTGTATCATTTTTAATCGACTCGAACTTTCGAATTAAGCATTACCTCTCTCCTTATCGTCCTATTTTCTAACGTCCAAAGATTTTGCTTTTCAATTATCCATCTGGGGTCAAATGAAAAGCAGGTTATCCTTGAATGGAGTGAGAAGAGGTATCACAAAGGATTTAAAGAAAATGGGAAGTTCATGGGAGAGGATAAAGAGTGATTCTTTGCGTATATGAGCGATTCTTTGCATATCTGAGTGATTCTTTGCGTATCTGAGTGATTCTAAGCATATCTGAGTGATTCATGCGTATATGTGTCGGCCTAGGGCTACTTTTTGCTGCAATATGGTTTTAGAAGTAGTTAATAGTGTATTTCCTCAGCCACGAAGCTTTTATTAAATGAAAATGCTGCTTCAGTAAAAAATACATTTGCCCAGCTACCCCTTTTGGAAAGGTTTCTGGGTGTCTTATCTGCTAAGCCCCCACAGGAGTCGAATCCGTCTTCAAAAGCTGATTTTCATGTTACCCGGTGGAAAAATGTCTTCATGCAGGCAAAAATTTGTTTCGCTCGAGTTTAGGGTCAAAGTTGAAACATTGCTTCTCCAGCCGACCAGCTAAGAGGTGTTGAATTTGGCTTCGAAGCTGGATTTCCTAATATATTTATGTGGACAAACATTTGATGTGTTTCCGTTTTGGGCTTAAGCTGAAAAGTTGCGTCTCCAGCCGACCGGCTACAAGGTGTTGGATTTGGCTTCGAAGCTGGATTTCTTAATATATTTATTTGGACAAACATTTGACGTGCTTTCGTTTTGGGCTTAAGTTGAAAAGTTACTTCTCTGGTCGACCGACAAAGAGGTGTTGAATTTGGCTTCGAAGCTGGATTTCTTAATATATTTATTTGAACAAACATTTGACGTGCTTCTGTTTTGGGCTGAAGTTGAAACGTTGCTTCTCCAGCCGACCGGCTAAGAGGTGTTGAATTTGGCTTCGGAGCTGGATTTCTTAATATATTTATTTGAACAAATATTTGACGTGCTTCTGTTTTGGGCTGAAGTTGAAACGTTGCTTCTCCAGCCGACCGGCTAAGAGGTGTTGAATTTGGCTTCGAAGCTGGATTTCCTAATATATTTATGTGGACAAACATTTGATGTGTTTCCGTTTTGGGCTTAAGCTGAAAAGTTGCGTCTCCAGCCGACCGGCTACAAGGTGTTGGATTTGGCTTCGAAGCTGGATTTCTTAATATATTTATTTGGACAAACATTTGACGTGCTTTCGTTTTGGGCTTAAGTTGAAAAGTTACTTCTCTGGTCGACCAACAAAGAGGTGTTGAATTTGGCTTCCAAGCTGGATTTCTTAATATATTTATTTGAACAAACCTTTGACGTGCTTCTGTTTTGGGCTGAAGTTGAAAAGTTACTTCTCCAGCCGACCGGCTAAGATGTGTTGAATTTGGCTTCGAAGCTGGATTTCCTAATATATTTATGTGGACAAACATTTGATGTGTTTCCGTTTTGGGCTTAAGCTGAAAAGTTGCTTCTCCAGCCGACCGGCTAAGAGGTGTTGAATTTGGCTTCGAAGCTGGATTTCTTAATATATTTGTGTGGACAAACATTTGATGTGCTTCCGTTTTGGGCTTAAGTTGAAAAGTTACTTCTCTGGTCGACCGGCAAAGAGGTGTTGAATTTGGCTTCGAAGCTGGATTTCTTAATATATTTATTTGAGCAAACATTTGACGTGCTTTCGTTTTGGGCTTAATTTGAAAAGTTGCGTCTCCAGCCGACCGGCTACAAGGCGTTGGATTTGGCTTCGAAGCTGGATTTCTTAATATATTTTTTGGACAAACATTTGACGTGCTTTCGATTTGGGCTTAAGTTGAAAAGTTACTTCTCTGGTCGACCGGCAAAGAGGTGTTGAATTTGGCTTCGAAGCTGGATTTCTTAATATATTTATTTGAACAAACCTTTGACGTGCTTCTGTTTTGGGCTGAAGTTGAAAAGTTGCTTCTCCAGCCGACCGGCTAAGATGTGTTGAATTTGGCTTCGAAGCTGGATTTCCTAATATATTTATGTGGACAAACATTTGATGTGTTTCTGTTTTTGGCTTAAGCTGAAAAGTTGCGTCTCCAGCCGACCGGCTACAAGGTGTTGGATTTGGCTTCGAAGCTGGATTTCTTAATATATTTATTTGGACAAACATTTGACGTGCTTTCGTTTTGGGCTTAAGTTGAAAAGTTACTTCTCTGGTCGATCGGCAAACAGGTGTTGAATTTGGCTTCGAAGCTGGATTTCTTAATATATTTATTTGAAGAAACATTTGAGGTGCTTCTGTTTTGGGCTGAAGTTGAAAAGTTGCGTCTCCATCCGACCGGCTAAAAGGTGTTGGATTTGGCTTCGAAGCTGGATTTCTTAATATATTTATTTGGACAAACATTTGACGTGCTTCCGTTTCGGGCTTAAGTTGAAAAGTTACTTCTCCGGTCGAACGGCTAAGAGGTGTTGACTTCGGCTTCGAAGCTGGATTTCTTAATGTATTTGTGTGGACAAACATTTGATGTGCTTCCGTTTGGGCTTAAGTTGAAAAGTTGCTTCTATAGCCGACCGGCAAAGAGGTGTTGAATTTGGCTTCGGAGCTGGATTTCCTAATATATTTATGTGGACAAACATTTCATGTGCTTCCATTTTGGGCTTAAGTTGAAACATTGCTTCTCCAGCCGACTGGCTAAGAGGTGTTGAATTTGGCTTCAAAGCTGGATTTCCTAATATATTTATGTGGACAAACATTTGATGTGTTTCCGTTTTGGGCTTAAGCTGAAAAGTTGCGTCTCCAGCAGACCGGCTAAAAGGTGCTGGATTTGGCTTCGAAGCTGGATTTCTTAATATATATATTTGGACAAACATTTGACATGCTTCCGTTTTGGGCTTAAGTTGAAAAGTTAATCCGGTCGACCGGCTAAGAGGTGTTGAATTCGGCTTCGAAGCTGGATTTCTTAATATATTTATGTGGACAAACATTTCATGTGCTTCCATTTTGGGCTTAAGATGAAAAGTTGCTTCTATAGCCGACCGGCTAAGAGGTGTTGAATTTGGCTTCGGAGCTGGATTTCCCAATATATTTATGTGGACAAACATTTCATGTGCTACCCTTTTGGGCTTAAGTTGAAAAGTTGCTTCTATAGCCGACCGGCTAAGAGGTGTTGAATTTGGCTTCGGAGCTGGATTTCCTAATATATTTATGTGGACAAACATTTCATGTGCTTCCATTTTGGGCTTAAGTTGAAAAGTTGCTTCTATAGCCGACCGGCTAAGGGGTGTTGAATTTGGCTTCGGAGCTGGATTTCCTAATATATTTATGTGGACAAACATTTCATGTGCTTCCATTTTGGGCTTAAGTTGAAAAGTTCCTTCTATAGCCGACCGGCTAAGAGGTGTTGAATTTGGCTTCGGAGCTGGATTTCCCAATATATTTATGTGGACAAACATTTCATGTGCTTCCATTTTGGGCTTAAGTTGAAAAGTTCCTTCTATAGCCGACCGGCTAAGATGTGTCGAATTTGGCTTCGGAGCTGGATTTCCTAATATATTTATGTGGACAAACATTTCATGTGCTTCCATTTTGGGCTTAAGTTGAAAAGTTGCTTCTCCAGCCGACCGGCTAAGAGGCGTTGAATCTGGCTTCGAAGCTGGATTTCTAAATATATTTATACGGACAAACATAGGATGTACTTTCGTTTTGGGCTTAAGTTAAAAAGTTGCTTCTCCAGCCGACCGGCTAAGAGGCGTTGAATCTGCCTTCGAAGCTGGATTTCTAAATATATTTATACGGACAAACATAGGATGTACTTTCGTTTTGGGCTTAAGTTAAAAAGTTACTTCTCCGGCCAAAAGTCTCACAAGAGTAAACTTTGGCAGCTAGATCTCTTATTATATTATATTAATATAATATATTACTTATTATATTATATTAATAAGATCTCTTATTACCCGACGAAAAAACGTCTTCATTTGGCGAACATTTGGTCTGGTTTCACTTCAGGCCAAAGCTGACCTGAAGCTGTGTTGCCAGCTTTAAAAAGCTGGTGACCAGGTTTAAAAATCATTTTCAAATTTGAAAGATATATTTTTATGAATAAGTTTTCAATGTAGTTTTTTTTTCATTTTTTAGGAAAATTTCAAAGAATTATACTGTCAATCAGGTATACCCGCCAGTATTGACACACCGGCGTCACTTGTTCAATTAAGACCCATTCACAATGAAATTTTACAAATATCAAAATTTAGCTAGCGCTAATTGAGTCAATAAGAATTTTTCAGCCAATCAGAAATTCCAATGAAAAGTCTGATTGGCTCAAGCTAGCGCTAGTTGACTCTTGGTATCAGTAAAATCTAATTGTGACCGGGCCTTTAACAAAATTTGCCGTTTTTTGCTAAAAATATATATTGCTAAAGGTTATAATCTAGGACTGATTGAATAAATTGTAAAGGATAAAAATATAACACCCAAATAAAAATGACAAACCAAATAAATTAAATGCAAAATATGTAAAATTAGTTTGCAATATTAAAAATTTTGCCAATTCAGGTATGGCGGCCCAGTGTGGGTATTAGACAAACTCCTGAAAAACTCAAATATTTTGAACAGTTAACTGTTATGGTTAGTTGTTTTTGTTTGTCAATGTGGTGAGACTTGTTTAGTTACTAAATAAAAATAAGCTTTTTTTAATGAAAGCAAATTACGACATTAAAACTTAAACGAACATATGTTTTCCTATATGAGGATATTTAATTTCTGTTCACTTTTAATATTATATTTAGAGTTGTCCTAAAAATGAAAGACTGCCTATTATTTTTTAACTAAGTTTTTTTTTTAATCAGGTTCAAGGAATATAAGACATCATTCCTATAGCGACATCGCTGGGACATTTCCGCGTGACAAAATTAGCCGTTTTCTTCCAAACCTCAGTTTGAGTCATGCCCAATTTTATCGCTGCTTTTCAAAACTAATTCTTCTTGTGTTGTCATAATTAAGGCCAACTGCAATTGCTCATGTTTATGTTGATAGCCTGCACAGCGTGATTTCATGTTTAATTTGGACAATAAATGCAAATGAGCTGCTTAAGAATCTGCACTGCACTTTCTGTCACAGAGGGAGCATCGCTTCAATTACTTCTTTATGAGGTTTTCCCAGCGGCTCAAGGGTTTAACCAAAGAGCATGGGTAACTTATAACAGTTAAAACTGGCGCTATCATCGGCAAATAAAATCCCTCAACGCCATCTAGTATTCGGTGACACATGGCATTTTTTAAAGCTTTGTAATTATTGTCCTGTCAGGAACTGAGACCAGACACTTATTACTATACTAATCTTATTAACTCTAGAAATCAAATTGATTTTTCGGATTATTACACTAAAACAAAACAAATGCCGCCAAATGCTAGATGGCGTCGAGTTTTTTGTCGACACTAGTACCAGTTCTCAATATTGTAAGTTACCCATGCTCTTTAGGTTTAACTTCATCAGCGAAACAAGGGGCAGAAAACCCAGCTCTACTAAGGCAATACTGTCTTTCTGTAATTTAATAAGCATAGAAATCCGTAAAACAAACAAAAATTTTGTTATTTCAAACCGTGTCTAATTTAAATGAAATAAATCTATTGTAAGAAATTTTACTGCAAAATTTTTCTAAAAAAATTATATGTTTTACTATAATTAACCCGTTCTATGTTTAACTATATTTCGCATCCTAGACAAAAGTTTGAGCAAAATGAATAAACTTTCAGAGGTTTTGCGAGTTCAGGGTACTAGAATAAGTTTGAAAATTAATGTTAAGAAGACTAAGTCACTAAGGCTAGGAATTGGCTAGTCACTAAGGCTAGGAATAAGGCTAGGAATAGGCAAGTGAAGATTAAAAGGTGATGTTGGGTAACGAAAAGATTGATTAGGTGGGCGGCTTCACTTAACTTGGTATTATTATTAGTACAGACGGTTGGAGCAGTGAATATGTTAAAAGTAGAATAGACAAGGCTCAAGGTGTTTTTTCACAGTTAGAAAAAAGTTTCAAAGAAGAGGAAGATAAGTCTTCAAGCCCAGATTAGAAAATACAATGATGACAGTGGTCAAATGTGGCTCTGAAGCATGGGCGCTCCGAAAAGCGGATGAAAATTTACAAGATGTTTTCTAGAGAAATTGCCTACAGATTGTTCTGGGAGCCTGGCTGACTGATGGTATTTCAAACAGTAAGCTGTACGGAAAATTTGGTTCAATCCCGCTATCCTAGTGGTATAATGAAAGAAAGGTTTAGATGGCTAGGGCACGTTCTGCAGACGAAGGATGACCGATTGCCGAAGATTGTCCTATTCGGCCAACCGTCTAGGGGTAAACGGAAAGCAGGTCGTCCCCGTCTGGAGTGGGAGGATGTCATAAAGAAGGATTTAAAGGAAATGGGAACTTCTTGGGAGGATGTAAAGAAGGAGGCTTTGAATACATCTGTATGGAGGAGGAGCGAGTGTATCTGTGTTTGCCTCAGGCGGCTCGGTGCTGCGGTGAGTTGTTAGTAGTAGTAGTAGTAATCCACTCAAGACGCAACCTTTGGCCACTAGACCCATCTCGTTAAATCACAATTAAAAACCTGTGAACAACAACTTATGCATTCTTCGTTGAGGTAGAAATTCTCTGAATTACCCCTCCCCCTTGAATCATTTAGTTAAGCTAACATTGAACTAAATTATAGGTTTAGGAATCTATTACAGATTTGAACTGAAATCAGTTTTCTTCTCTCCAGGCTGATTTCCAAGCTTTTACATCTCCTTTACTACTATTACTACTACTACTACTACTACTACTACTACTACTACTACTACTACTACTACTACTACTACTACTACTACTACTACTACTACTACTACTACTACTACTCTACTACAACTACTACTACTAACAACTCACTACAACACCAAGCCGCCTTACACCTTTTTTACACCGTCCCAAGAAGTTCTGATTCCCTTAAACCCTTCCTTACGACATAGTCCCACCCGATTTAGAGCTCACAAAACGAAAAAAAATAGTATGTAAACAGGTATGCAATATTCGACATATGCAATTTTCTAATTTTCAACTCTTTGGGGCCAATGTCATTAAGACCCTGACCAGTCTTACCTGTATCCTTAACATAAGTTTCAGCACAGGGTCTGGAAGGCGAAGGGATCTTATTGACATCCTGACTTTGATTCTGTTGAATTGACTGGTTCATTAAATTTCCTAGAACACCAAAGACATCAATTATGGTCAGTTTTAACCAAAAGGATACTAAAACATTACTATTGAGAGCGCCGGTGCCTGAATTAGTCCCTTGGATTTAACTTGTTATATTTTGAATTTTCTGATTCTCTGTTCTTAAAACAAATGTACAATCTAGGCACTCACAAGGGCCTGGATCCCACTTCTGAATTTTCAAAATTACTCTATATTTTTCTTTAATTTTCCATTTTTTTATTCAACTGATTTATTTTGCTTTCTAAATCCCCCTCGTGGCACAAACTCTTGCATAATTGCCAGATTCAAGCATCTCTATGAACTTTGGGACTCATATTTTGATCTAGGATCCATAAATGGACGCAATGTTGCCAGAGGGGGGAGGTAGACCAATGCTGACTGATATGAGGCGTCAGATCAAAAATCAAGTAGAAAGTGAAGAAGAAAAATAGAAATCTACTTTGTGAGAAAGGGTCAATGGCACCGTTTTAATTATAGTTGATGCTTTTTGGAAGAATCAAATTATATTTCGACAATTTGGAAGCATACCTGGTGCTTAAGGTCTATTCACAATGAGATATTACTAATACCAAGATTTAACAAGCGCTAATTTGAGCCAATCAGATTTTAGGGTTTTGGCCGAATGGGTTGGTGCGCTAGATTCGGGACCCCTTGTCTGAGAGGACGCGGGTTCAAATCCCGGTGTGCCCAATTCTTCGGTTTGGGACGGGGGTCAGTGGCGCGACTCTGTAGGCTTAGCCAGAGTCGACCCAGCTCTAAATGGGTACCTGGAGAAATCTGGGGAAGGTAAACAGGAAGGGTGTGCGAAAGCACAGGTTGGCTGCCCCCCCCCATTGCACTTCCTGACTGAAGGGCCAAGAAACGGAGATCAGCACCGCCGGTACGGACTTAGAGTCTAATGCCGTATCCTTCACCTTTACCTTTTAGGGTTTTCTGATAGGCTGGAAAATTCTCTATTCAGTCAAACATACACTAGGTAAATTTCGGTATCAATAAAAGATTTTTGTTAACAGCCGTTCCCAGAGTCTTGGAAAGTTTGCAGCAGGAGCTGCTGTGAGTGATGAGAATATTGGCTCACTTATCTTGGTTTCCCCCGATCTTTAGTTTCCCTCTAGCAGCCAGTAATTCGTTGCCAAGCTGAACGACTGCTCGGTCTGCGCCTCAGTGAACACAGAAGTAAAAGCTCTTATACTCTCCCTTCGTCTAAATTAAATAAAACAAAATCAACTAAAATAGAGGAGCAACATTAAAACTTGTAAATAATGTAAACAATGGGCATATTGCCCATTTGCAAATTAAAATGGGCATATTAAAACTTGTAAACAATAGGCATATTGCATAACGTATAGACCTTTCCCCTAGGGGCCGTGGAGAGTCACGTCCTGATGAAAGGCTCGGTTATTGAATCTTTAAGCTACACTGAACCAAACGGCTATCTAAAAATTTGGATCGGATGTCTTTGGGGAAACAAGGGGCGTGGAAGAGGGAATAGTTGCCCTCCAATGCTCTGGGTCACTTAAAAGGGACCCTAGAACTTTAGTAAGCCCTTTCCCGATCTTCTAGAGCAATTGGTTAGATACCATCACCCCTGGAAAAAAAAACGAAAAAAAAAAACAGAAACAAAACAAACACGCATCGGTGATCTTTGTTCTGTAAAAAAAAAGAAAAAAAAATTCCATAGTATTACAAATGGGAGCTTAGAACCTCTACAGTAGGATTCTCTGATACGCTGAGCGTGATAGTTTGATTTTCATCCAGATTACTTGACTTTTTGGGAGTGTTTTCCCCCTTTTTCGAAAATTAAGCAAATATATCTATGTATTTCTATATATTATTATATATTATTACATTATATATTATATATATGAAGCAAATATTACATATATATATACATATATATATATATATATATATATATATATATATATATGTATATATATATATGTGTGTGTGTGTGTGTGTGTGTGTGTGTGTGTGTGTGTGTGTGTGTGTGTGTGTGTGTGTGTGTATATATAGGTGAGATTTAGGTGAGGTGAGATTTAATATTCCATCATTTTTACTGCCTTAAAATTTTCCCTAAAACACTGGAAAACCAATCAAGTTTTACAAAGAAGAAAGATTTACCTTTCTTTCAGACATAAGCTTGAGGCGCGGTGGGATTGGCTAGATGTAAACCAGTGAAAATCGAAGCACACTTTTCATTTTTTTTTTTTTAATCACGGTGCTACAAGAGCATGGTCTCACTTTTTGTCTTTGATCTAACCTATTTGCTGGTTGTGAAGGCCAAAGACCCTAGTGGTCTTAACAGGGCCGTTTCCAGGATTGGGGAGGTGTGTGATACCCGGTTTGAACTCTCCCTTCCCAGAAATTTTTTGCCTAACTCGAACAATATTAATACTAATACATGTAAACAAATTTATGTTGTTCTTAATTTTTTGTAAATCCCCCCGGAACAAAGTACCCTCCCCCCAAACGAAATATACGGTCCCTGGCCAGAGCCTCAACAAGTAAGTCCACCAGGATGTAATGTAACGTAACTATACTAACGTTGAGCCAACAACATGTTTAAGGTTGTTTCGGAGATGGCTGGTCCACTTTGTGTTGTTCGAAGCCTCAAGTTTTCAGGAGAGTTGCACTGCTCTGAAGGGGAAGAATCGGGTGAATATCTCATATCCCCTAATCCTTCATTATCATCTCCTTCATCATTATCACCATCATCGTTGTCTTCAGAAATCTCACTCATGAATATCTGAAAGAAAGTTAGAGATAAATTACTAAACATTACAAATATGATCTTTGAAATCGGGGAAGCAACCAGCGATTTTAAAAAACCTTTGGTTGAACACCCTAATGAGGAGGGTGGCAAGAGCAAGTGCGGTAATTATAGAAACATTAGCTTTATATCTGTAGGAAGCAAATTACTTAACATGATGATATTTATTAGATTAAGAGATGCTGTAGATGAAGTCTTATGAGAAGAACAGTGTGGATTTGGAAAGGGCGAGGATTGTCCTCGAGGATGGGTTGAACAAAATTTCACTCTTAGATTAATTATTGAGAAGTGTCTGAATCACGGATCGTTTAGAGCTCAGTTTTATAGGTTATAAATATGAACTTCATTCAGCTGATAGAAATGCTTTAGTCAAAGTCCTATCCTTGTATGGCATACCAGATAGGTACATTAAAGTGGGTAGTGCTATGCACGAGAACTATATGGCTTCGGTTTAAGTAGGAAGTGAGGTTAGTTCCTGGTTTCGAGTTGAGCCATGGGTTAAGCAGGGTTGTTTTCTCTCCCCGTTTTATGGATTATTTTGATTAACTTTGTCCTAGGGAACACGAAAAAAATTATAAGAGAGCTTTAAGTTAAATGCGAAGGTAAAACTCCGCTTGATTTGATTATTCAGATGATTTGAGTGGGCTAGATACAAATATTAGTAAAATGGATAGATTTTTTGGAAGTTTTGACAGTTCAAGGTGCAAAAAAAGGTCTGAAAATTAGTGTTCGGAAGACTAAGTGGGTTAGACTAGGAATAAACGAAGGTGAAGAGGTGATGTTAGTCAAAAAGTAGGTCGTCCCTGAACAGGGTGGAAAGAGGTCATGAGCGAAGATTAAAAAGAGAACTTTATTGGAGAAACTTTAAATACAATGGGGGGGTTGGAGAGGAGGAGCATGCGTAGCTGTGTTGACCCCGGGCGGCTTAGTACTGCACTAATTTGTTAGCAGTATCAGCAGTAATGCAAATATTTAAAATTTTCCGAAGAAGATTTATTTCTTGATTCTTTTTTCAATCGCGTCAACTCACAAAAACGTAGGAGGTTGGTTAATGTGTATTTTTTCTCAATTTGGGAGAGGGGGAGAATTTCACAGTTTTTGGATTAGCTCAATGAAAATGACAAAAAAAGCATTTTCAATAAAAACGCCTAAAAAATGGACTTTTCGAAATCTAGGGGGAGGCAAATACTCCCAGCCCTAATTGCTGCCATTGCTTTGGTTTAACATTAAAATCAAAAGTTATATTTAACTAGCAAAAGATACGATGTCCTCATTATAGTGGTACGATTTTTTTCAGTAAACGGTAATTACTTACATATGTATATCATTTCTACTATTTGTTTTTCAACTCAGCAGTACTGCTACAGCGGTCTACGAAATCAAAATTCACAAAAAAATACGCTAGACCAAGTAGAATAAAAGAAGAACCATTAAATTCACATTTTTTTTTAAATAGTTACAGACAAAATATCAAAATTAAGCAGAAAAATTTAAAGTCATTGATATGCAAAAAAACTCCATTTGATTTGTCCATCGCCGTATTTTCTGTAGTCAGAAAAGCAGAGATTTTCGATCATTTTTCTAGAATTTCACAGTATCCCTGGGGTTGTGATTTTTACGGTCTCTTTTTGACATATCTGGAGATACAGAAGACAAGACTTGACTTTTGTGTCAGCCGTAAACATCTCTCACGCTTAGTCAGAAAATAATCTCCAACTATCTCTGCCAACGGAAATCGTTGGACTTGGTAAACTTGTCCATTTGCTCCACTGGCGAAAATTTCCTGGGGTTTCTAAGAAAATCGACAAGGGTAAACTTGCCTATTTGTTCCATGTTAACATCTGTTATTATTCTTCCCAAAAATAGACTAATCACAAGGCTTAGTACACATATCTATTTATTCTATAAATTATTCCTCACAGTTTCTCAGAAACATATGCAGATTAAAAGATCTCTCAATTATTTCTGAAAAATTGAAAAAAAAAATTATTATCTCAAATTTGAGTAAAAACCAGTAATCTCCATAAACTTATATTATTTGGCAGAGTGAACATGTACACTTGTTCCGCTCGTGAAAATTTCTTAGAATATCTAAGAACACCCACAAGTAGAAAACAGTTTTCATTAATCTTCATAAATGGATATATTCGATACAATAAACTAACATCAATTACATTTTCTCAGAACAATGAACGAATAGACCATAGTTTCCAACTATTTCCACAAATGGAGATACTTCGATTTAGTAAACAGGTTTACTTGTTCCACTATTCTTCACAGTTTCTCAGAAAAATCTACAAATTAAAAAAGATGTCCCGATGATATAAAAAATAAAAAAAAAAGAAAAATTTCTGTGTTCTCCAGTTTCAGTAAAAAACTTCAGTAATCCCCATAAACTGGTATCATTTGACAGAGTAGACTTGTATAATTGTTCCGTTCACGAAAATTTCTTAGAGCATCTAAGAACTTGCACAAGTGGAAAACAGTTTTCAGTAATCTCCATAAACAGATATCATTCGATACAGTAAAAATGACTTGTGCCATGTTAACATCAATTACATTTCCTCAGAAAAATGAACAAACAGAACACAGTTTCCAATGATCTCCACTAATGGAGATCACTAGATTTAGGAAACTAGTCTACTTATTCCTTTTTTTGCAGTTTCTGAGAAATTTCCACAAATTAAAAAGGTCTTCCAATGATTTCTAAAAAAGGAAAACATTGGACAAAGTAAACTTGTCTATTTGTTACGTGATTATTTCTCAAGATTTATCAGAGGACTGCGAAAATGGAAAATTGTCTCCAACAAACTTCATAATAGGAATACTACTCAGTTTCTAAAAAGAACAGCAAAACTGGAAATGGTCTCCAATGAACTATTCAAATGGAGATCATTGAAGCAGTAAACTTGTCTATTTGCTCCACTTGAACATCTCTCGCAATTTTTTTCACATATCCTTAATGACCTTCAAAACTGGGTACCGCAGCATTTGACACATTTATTTTTTGAACACCTCTCACAGTTTTTCAGCAAAATTTATACTGGAAAATGGTCTTAAATGTTTCTGGGTCAAGTCTACAAATAAAACAAAACGGCTTACATGGAGACGCTATACTACACCCTGCTCCCTGAGTCTGGGGAGCTTATATTTAAACCAATTTAAAAAAAAATTGATTATTATTATTATTTGATTATTATTTTAACCGGCGTTTTAAGTAGAAAGGCAACACTGTTGGACGCAAAAATATTCCAGCAAGACTAAAAAAGTAAAATACATCATTTATTTTTCATACAGTTTATCAGTTTATAACAGACCAGGTAATGTGACAAATTTGGTCCAAAATTATTTATGTGTTCATATTAAGATCTAAAATAATTTTATCATTGTCAGCTTTTATGCATTTCACTAGGATCGTTGACATGGGTTCCACATGCATTCTGAATTCCAAATGAATCCTGGGGCTACGCATGAATTCCGGGGTTCCACATGAATTCTGGGGTTCCTCAAGCTAGCTTATATTTTTGCCAGTTGATCCAACACTATCCAAAGATTAACTTGAAAACAAGTTCAAGGTTTGAAAAAATATCAAAAGATATTTTAACATACATCTTTAAAATATCATACGAGGAAAGTGTTTAATAGTCATTTTTTTCCAAAACAGTGGCGTCAATGGAAGGGGAGAAGTTGAACCTTTGTCCCTTACATTTTTTGCACCCTTCAAAATTTTGAAATATACCTTTTGCATTAGAAAACTTTTTTGGGATTTTCATTGAAAAAACTTGATAAATTCCCCCCTAGATATTGCATAAAACATTCCCCCCTCTAGAAACTTTCATAAATTGACGCAGCTGCACCTAAGAACGTAAGCAGAAAGATAGAAAAAGGAAGAGAAGATGATTCTGTGAAATTTTGGGTTTAGATTTTGCCCTTGACCCAGGGTCACATAGCATCGCTCATGCTATTGACACAGAGCATTATTTTTGGCATAACTTGACCATATTTTGGGCTGTAGCAGAATGGAATAAATGGCATCCCAGTAGTGAGGATCTAGCCTCAATTTTGTTTCTATCTCAAAGATGCCGATATTGGGACTAAAATTCCAAGGTTTCATTGGAGAATTCAAAGGAGTGGCAACAATGCCATACAAATATATTAAATGATGAAAGTAATACTTCTGTTAATATCAATGACACCAATTAATGGAAATGTAAGGGGGGAATTTTTTGATTAAAAATACATAAAAGGCTCTTTTTCAAAATCTAGACGGCCTTTGGGGTTTCTTTTGACTTTTATTTGAAATGCCATAAGGTTATTTTTCAAAGTTTGCCCTTGGCAATGATGCTATAGTGACATATTTTTACTAACACTCGTCACTATTATCCTAACAAACAGCAATTTCACAAATTAATAGCATCCAGAACTAGATACGAAAACAAATAGGCCGACAGTCAAAATAAGATGGGTAGCTCGTGCATAGCTATCTTAGACAACATAATTTTTATTTTTTTGATTACTAAATTACATGGTAAAAATGATTGATATAGTCTCATTAATTATATCGACTGACATTTCTACACGGACAATCAAACTTTATTTCGTTTTTACTTGTATTATTAGCACATTGCAACTGGAAGCTACCCCGGGCTAGTGCTTTGGAGTTCAAACCCTCTGTATTCAATCGTCATTCAAATATACAATTCTTTATTATACAATATGAATATACTAAAATACAACATATTTAAAATGTTGCTGCAGAACGTGTATTCTCTCCTACAACTCGTCTATTTTAGGAGCTTTTTGAAGTTAGCCCCCCTCCTAAGTTTTGGAAGGAACATATCTTCTTTAGATATTTTTTCCAATGGGAGACACTGGGATATGTTAGCAAATAACAATTGCGTGGTTAAGGGAAAAAATTAGTACTCCCCTGTAACGTGCCTCTTATGTTCCCTCTTTTTATATTTAATGTTAGTCAGCGCTGCCATTATTACGGTTAGGGTTTCATCAGAGTCATTTCAGGAAGAGGGGGATGGCACGTACGCAGGGGGAGAGGGGGTCCTTCGCCCCCCCCCAAAAAAAAAAAAATTGTGAAATGTTTAATTTCCCCATGATTTCTGGGATTTCTGGCAAAAGTAGGACATTTATTAAGAATCTAGATACATATGTGAAGCCTTTTTTGGAGGATTTTACCGCATGCAATTATCCGGTCGAGTCACAGCCCAATTATTAACCCATTTTCTCTCTAACTTTTTACCCTCTTTGAAGTAATTAGCAATTGTACTTTTTTTTTTTTTTCTTTTTCTTTTTTGTAAGGAGAGTTTGCTTTCCACAGCAAAATAGAATTATTCTTGGCATTAGGGCGTTTATCCCCCCTTTTCAGGATAAAGTACAGCTTTTAATGGATCAATTTTGGAAACTATCATTCTTCATTAAAATCTACGTTTTTACAATAGAAGAACTACCCCCCCCCCACAGCACCCATATTGCACTATTAACCCTAAAATTTCCCTTTCAGTGGGGCATAATAGATTAATCACTGGTTCTAAATCGCTATGAACATAATCTGAGCCTAAAACGTACTTTTGAGGCTTCAGTCTTCCTCCCCCTCCACTACAATACTACAGATTAAAGCTCTGTATTTTCCGATATACGTCCTTTTGGCATTACTAAATAAAAAAGGTGCTACTCTATATCTGCTGTTTCGAAGGTTTTGGCCCCCCCGAAAAAAAATTCCTCCGTACGTGCCTGAGAGGGGGTTTCTGCCTTTGAACTGAAACTCTTTTTGTGAATTGTAGACCTGTGATGTAGACATATGCATAAAAAATTCGTTATTCAAAATGTATTTTTTGTGGCATATAACATCAGGAGAAGAGAGTAGCATTTGGCTACACTGAAAGTGTGAAGGGTGGTAAACCTCACGGATTTAACCAGCACTATTAGCTGAAAAACGCACCTATAGACCAAGGCCGTATCCAGACTGGGGTTTAGTGATTTGGACACCCCCCCCCCAAATGTTTGTCCGACTTGTAATAAAGTAACAAAAAAGAACACAAACAAATTTCTGGCGCGATTTTAAACTGTTTTTTGTTACCCCCCCCCCCGAAAAAATTCCTGGATACGACCCTGCTATAAACTATTAACAGCAGGCTGAACCTGCTTGTTGCAATGACTGTTCCCTCATAAAATGGCGGCTTAGTTACCATACAACCATGCTGTTTTACCAGGCCACTGGGCCTTACGAGGGGGACGTAATTTCTTTGTTTAGTATTTTTTTTTTCTGTATTAAAAAATTTATATATTAAATTAATATTGAATGATTAAGGTAAATATATCCAAGAAACTGAGGCATCTTTGTGTCACTGCGCTGCTGTGACACAGCAGCGCAGTAGGAGTAGTTGGTAGGAGTAGTAGCACTCATTGAAAGGTAGTCCTGGGATGTGGTTGCAGCTCAACTAGTCAATGAGCTGACTGAAGCATATAATCTCGCAATGGAAATGCAATATTATGGCTAAATTGCTCATGCAGTACAGTCAGGGGTATGGTTGAATATATTCACCCCTCTCTTATCCAAAGTGTGCAAAGCATTCTTTAGACGTTTAGATTCTTTAGAATTGTTCTTCCTTTACTATAAAAGGTTATTAGATCTCTATCCAAATATGACCTCCCCCTCCCGAAATGCACTAGGCCCCTTCTCATAAAAATAGTGGATGTCCCTGTGGTCAAGGGAAATTTTTTGTCTTTTGATATCCGATATATTTATTAACTTAAAGTTTAAAACGATGTCTGAATACTTATTTATGTTTATTTAGCCTCTTCATTTTCAGCGAAATACAATAAAAGCAACCAATAAAGAAAGTTGGTATATTATGCCTATCCACTGCAGCAAAAAAAATATGTTATGAATTTTCCTCGCAATTGAAAATAAATGTAACTGCACCCCCAAACACTGTCTGTTTTTATTGGCGAGTGCTTAAGATTTACTGAAAGGAAGGCAAAAACCCCTAAAAATATTAATTAAGAATTTTTGATAAAAAAATTTCTTTCATTTTGACAAAAAAAAACAAAAAAAAAAACAGCTACAATCTTTGTTTCTGTGAGCGATGAAAAAATGTGACATATTAAAAATATTCCTGATCACCTAGAGATTACATTCATACCATGAAATTTCTTGATTTTATAGGCCGTACAGTCACTGTATTTATAGTTAGGTAACTTAAAATCATTATGTAAAATAGCCCTTGTCCTTAGTCAGTATAGACACTTAGTGCAGACGCATTTCTCTCCATTCTCTATCTTCTGACAGGTCACTAAAATCACTAAAATAATCCACTTAAAATAAGCCCATTCTCTCTACCTTAAAAGAGCTGTGGCGTTCAACTCATGAAAATGTAGAGGGAGTGGGCAAAATGTACTTTTCAATATCTATGGGGGCATATTTGAAATTTGTTCCTTAATTTTGTCAATACCTTAAAAAAGGTATTTTTCAAAATCTAGGGTGGCACAAAATCTAAGGGGTACAGCCCCCAACCCCAATTAACGCACTTCCCAATTTCAGTTGCTACCTGAATATAGTTGAAAACATTTTCACGGCGATAAGTGGAATTCAAATAGGAAAAAGATTTTTAATTTAGAAGCTGAATTAATATGGAAGTGTGTATACTGAACAAGGTCATACTGTTGACTTCAGCGACACCTCAACTCAACAGTTGAAACCGTTTATAACCATTTTCAAGTTAGAACTCGAGTTTAAAATCCTTATGTCCGGAGGGCGATATCAGAGTGACATCAATACGACATGACAGGACATCAATCAAACAGTTCGTGGTAACGAACTGTAGTAAGGAGCGACCCGGCTCAACAGTAAACGAAACTCTAAAAAACTGAATTTCGATGCTAAAAGATATATCAAAGGAATCAGATTTTTATGCTGATTTTAAATATATAAGTTTCATCAAATTTAGTCTTTGTCATCAGAAGTTACGAGCCTGAGAAAATTTGCCTTATTTTAGAAAATAGGGGGTAACATCCCCTAAAAGTCATAGGATCTTAACGAAAATCGCACCATCGGATTCAGCGTATCAGAGAACCCTATAGAAAAAATTTCAAGGTCCAATCTACAAAAATGTGGAATTTCGTATTTTTTGCTAGAAGACAAATCACGGGTGCGTGTTTATTTGTTTTTTTGTTTTTGTTTTTTTTTGTTTTCTTCCCCCAGGGGTCATCGTATCGACCAAGTGGTCCTAAAATGTCGCAAGAGGGCTCATTCTAACGGAAATGAAAAGTTCTAGTGCCCTTTTTAAGTGACCAAAAAAATTGGAGGGCACCTAGGCCCCCTCCCACGCTCATTTTTTTACGAAAGTCAACGGATCAAAATTTTGAGATAGCCATTTTGTTCCGCATAGTCTAAAACCATAATAACTATGTCTTTGGGGATGACTTACCCCCCACAGTCCCTGGGAGAGGGGCTGCAAGTTACAAACTTTAGCCAATGTTTACATACAGTAATGGTTACTGGGAAGTGTACCGACGTTATCCGGGGGATTTTTTTGGTTTGGGTGTGGGGTTCAGGGGAGGGGGCTATATGGGAGGATCTTTTATTGGAGGAATATTTCATGGGGGAAGAGAAATTCAATCAAAAGGGCGCAGGACTTTCTAGCATTACTATAAAAAAACGAACAATGAAAATATAAACATGAAAAAGTTTTTTCAATTGAAAGTAACGAGGAGCATCAAAACTTAAAACGAACAGAGATTATTACGCATATGAGGGGTTCTAAAAATACTTTAGCATAAAGAGCGAGGTATTTAGGAGGAGATAAATACTTCACTCTTTATGCTAAAAATTTTTTAAGTAATTTCAACTATTTATTCTACGGCCTTTCTGATTCAGGGGTCATTCTTAAAGAATTGGGACAAAACAAGATTTAGTGTGAAGAGCGAGGTATTAACGAGGGGACCAACCCCCTCATATATATAATCAAAAATATAAGAATATAAAAGTTTGTTACGTAAGTTAATTCTTAAGTTGCGTATTTTTTTACTAATAAAAACGTTCGTTAAAAATTAAAAGATCTAGTTGCCTTTTTAAGTAACCGAAAAATTGGAAGACAACTAGGCCTCCTTCCCCACCCCTTATTTCTCAAAATCGTCTGATCAAAACTAAGAGAAAGCCATTTAGCCAAAAAAAGAATTAATATGCAAATTTCATTTTAATAATTTATGTACGGATAGCCAAAATCAGACATGCATTAATTCAAAAACTTTCAGAAATTAAATAAAAAAACAAGTTTTTTGAAATGAAAGTAAGGAGCGACATTAAAACTTAAAACGAACAGAAATTACTCCTTATATGAAAGGGGTTTTTCCTCCTCAACGCCCCGCTCCTTGCGCTAAAGTTTGATTCTTTATCGCAACTCTACTTTTTAAAACAATAAAAAACTTTAGCGTAAAGAGCGGGGCGTCGAGGAGGAAAAACCCCTTTCATATAAGGAGTAATTTCTGTTCGTTTTAAGTTTTAATGTCGCTCCTTACTTTCATTTCAAAAAACTTGTTTTTTTTATTTAATTTCAGACAAAAGCTACATAGCTCAAACTAAGAAATTTAAAACTTAAAAATGAAAAAGTATTCAGCAAGATTAAATTCATATAAGCCCTATTATTTTCAAAGTACTCCATATTTGCCCAGAACAGTCTCCCGAGGCTGAGAATAGTTTCATAACACACACCCCCAATCAGGTTTATCAGTCACTCAAGAACACTTCACACACCCAAGATTGTATCTCTTGAATTCCTCAATACTTCATATTCACAGATCAAAGGAAAAACTTTAATGACTGATGTACCCACAAATTGGGTATGAATAAGAACTCCCTCTTTTCTAATTGAGTAACACAATGAGGTGCTGTTTATGACATGAGAATACCACAAAAAAACAGAGAACAGAAAATATAAACTGACCCTAGACATGACCAGAGCCAATAACAGATTATTTTGGGTCCCATGAATCGTCGCTGTCACCACTAGACGTTGTCTATAATATTTTCACGCTGCTGAGATAACTTAAATATTATGTTTAGCTAATTACAAAAGGTTCTAGATATAGCAATTTCCTTTTAAATGAGCGTTTAAACAACTCTTTATGATGTTCCAGTACCCCGCTAGCAGTGGAGAAAGGAAAAAAAGAGGGAAGGTTGTGAAGGCCAGGGGACTGCGTGCTTTCTATGTTAGATTTTCGGCCATAACTTTACCAATTTTGTCCTTTTTGCGTCGATCCAACAGCAATTTTGAGGAGTTTCAGGCTATTTTTTTTAAATTCCAATACATTTGTTTTCTCAACAAAACTTTAACTATTAAGACTAATCGAGATAATGGTTACCATTCCTGAAGCGGCTACAAATGAAATTTTTTTCACTAGCCAATTTATGTTTAAACACATTGTTTTAGTTTTTGGTACCTATGTTCGGTGGTTCGTTCTTTACTAATTGCAGCAATGGCTGCGATATGATTACCAAACAACGTATAAAAACGTAAACTGTGACATCACCGTTTCCTCGACACGAAAGGAAGCGCTTTTTCAGAATCAGTTGGCAATACAGATGAACAGGAACAAGGTCAAACTCAAGGTTCTCACCCTCGTTGTCGTCCTCAAAGAAGTGAATGGATAACATCATGCACTCGCCTCCTCTCGTACTTTCTTCGGCTAGTAAGAGACCGTAAGGCATAAAGAAGGCAAATCCATGCCATTACGAAGGAAAGGTCCCAAGACCACCTTCAAGGACGGACGGGACTTAGTAAGTAAGTTGTATTCTATTTTTATGAGGTTTTACCCCTAGAACTAAATGCAAATCACTGAAAAATTTCCAGGAGAATAAATTGTATGTATCACTTTTTTCTGTAACTTCGTAAGCAATAATCATATTGAGGAAAAACACACTTAAAAATTAAGCCGCATTTTTTTTTGCCTTTTTTGACAAAGTTAGCGACGCGCTCTCAGAACGAATAACTAATCAGTGCACCCTTTGATGGGGCTTGATCAGAACCATCCGACTTGGGTGGACCCTGATTAGTTGCTCACACCGACGGCACATGACCAACTTTGATTGAAAAAGGATAATACAAATGGGCGTTTAATCTGCATGACACTGCTGAATTGGGATATCGTAAGTTAGTTGAAAAAGCTTGTATACAAGCTTCAAGTTGATGTCTTTTTCCTGATTACTTTATTTTTTTACACAGCTACCAGAAGGTTATAAAGATATACTTACAAATATTTTTTTTCTTTTATAGTCATTTTCTGGTGAGATTTCTTTTCAAAATTTGTACAGAATCGTCACTTTTCTACTGTTTGATCAGAATCGTCACCTTTCTACTGTTCCCAAATCTGATTAAATCACGGCTGTGTTTTGCTTGTCACGGAACTATATTTTAAACTAAGCGTGCACTTATTCTTGTATATGTTTGAGGGAACGCCATATAGCGTTGCCTATAGTAGAGTCATAGGGCTTCAATGTATTATTATTTATTCATTATTTATTTGATCATTTTTATTATAGAGGCACTTCTTATGGAAGGGATGGTCGTATAAACTTCGGAGGGTGCTCATTTGATTTGGAGTCAGAGTTCTTGTGTCCTTTTTAAAAGTAAAAAGTGATCGTAGGGCAATTAGCCCCACGCCCTTTTTTTCTCCAAATGCATCCAATCAAAATTTTGAGATATACATTTTATTCAAATTTGAAATAACTATGCTTCAAGGGTTGCCATCCCCTCCTTAGTCCCCTAAGCTGCCCAGGACAAGGACTTCGGTTATGGTAGTTTCCCATTGTTAACATATAAGGTTTTTAATGGAAGGGTTGGTCGCATAAACTTTGGTGGGGGCTCATTCGACTGGAAATTGAAAGTTCTAGTACTCTTTTTAAGACTAAAAAGTAATCGGAGTGCAACCATATATATATTTTTTATCGAACCATTTCTTAAAATTTCTGGAAAGGGTTGCATGCTAATTTGTCGCTAGAAATGACAGTCGTAATGTGAAAAGAAGAAACCCATCTGAATATAGGGAGCCCCTTATTCAGGAAAAGGCGCAAGAACATAACGACCAATCTTATTCTCAGAAAACTGTATTTCTTTTGGAAAAACAAGGTATGATTCAAGCCAAAGAGAGGAATGTCGCATACCCCTTTGAGAATTAATAAAATGGCAACCCAATCAATTGGTGCAAATATAAGCAACATTTCCCCAATCAGTTGGTGCGATGCCTCAATATCCTATGCTGCCAGAGCAGGATCGAATAGGTGCGGGGCCCGATTGGTTTTCTTTGGACCCTCTATCACTGTATATAAATTTAGATAGCATAATCAAACTCAATAATTTTTGGCTACTATATTCTTTGCACGTACAAACATCTCCTTCCATTTAATCTACTATCAGTGGTCCAGTGAATATTACCCTGGAACACGTATTTTAGTAGAAACTTTCTCAAAATGCTTTTGAAACCTACTAATTACAGTATTAATTACCGATTTTAATATATATGGGGATAATTTTTTTTTTAAATTAAATTCTTTAAAATTTAGTACTATAAAGGTAAAGCCAAGTTTCGCATTCAGGAGAAATCTGGCTTGTCTACCCGTGAAAAAATCGAATGTCGCTTATGTTTATACTTGTTTAAATGTTCTCCGGAGCACTTGCATCTCGGTCCGGCTTTGTCTAATGGTTGAGGTAGGGAATGATTGTACTGTCTAGATTTGTCTACAGCGCTCTTTATACAGGCACTGATTCGTCCTGTAGCGCATAAATGAATAGTAGTTTACGTACGTAAAGTAATTCAAGTACGTATTGCAAAATCTCTCTAATGTAGGACTATCCCGAATAATTCAATAAATTTGACAAAATCTTTTACAGTTATCAGTTTTCTACATAATAAAGTGTATGTTATATAACAATAAGTACATTAATAAATATCATCCAGCTATGCAAACTTAAAATAAATATATTTTCAATTATTTTAATAATCCATAATTTATCCCTCATTGTCAAAAATAGTTTGCTTTAAATTTCAAAATCTTTTTTCTGTTCATTTTGGTAGTAACGCGGGGCCCTTTCAAATGCGGGGCCCAATTGGGACTAATCCCTCAAATCACTATTTATCTGACCCTACATGTTGCACGCTTACGCTTTCTCCAAAGCATATTTGCACTTATAATTATACTCTACATTGGAATGGTTTTATCAGTGTTTGTCTCCTTTCTAAATAATTTTTCAAGTAAAACTCGAGGCAAAAAATTCCTGGATACGCCCTTGTTGGAAAGTATAAAAAGTTTGGAATATTTAAGAAATGGGATTATTCAAGCTCAGACAATTGAAATTTGCTTTGATTCAGTATGTGAAGAAAAAGTATGTACAGATGAATTAATATAACAGGGGGAGACGGGAGTATTTTTACAAAAAAGAAATGTTGTGTGACGAAAGGGCGAAATATGTTAGAAACAGAAGAAATTCTGGGAAATCTTGGGTGCTGAAATTCCTAGGGGAGAGTGCCTGAGTCTGAAAATCTCCTTTCGTGCGTACCTAGTGAAGTACAATCAGTAGGCAAGGCTATAGCGTTGCCTATAGTAAACGGCCATAAGGCTTAGATGTATTATATTTTATTTTCCAGAGGCACTTCACGTGGAAGGGGTGGTCGTATAAACTTCGGAGGAAGTTCATTCAATTGAAAATCCAAAATTCGAGTGCCCTTTTTAACAGTCAAAAGTGATTTGAGGACAACCAGCCCCCCCCCGGCTTTTCCACCAAATGCATCCGATCACAAAATTTTACGGTTAGGGGAGGGGGAAGGGGACAGTCTTGTGCAAAACTTCTGTTTGTAATGATGTTTATTCGTTCTAAGTTTGACTTGAATGTTCAATTTAATTTTTACTCGTTTTGAGATTTATTTATTCATTTGTATTAGTATCTGTTATCTGTATGTTTGCTATGATTGTTTGTTTAATTTATGTTGGTTTTGGGTTTCATTTACGTTTTAATAGTAGTTTCTGTCGTTTTGAGTTAGAATTAATATGCCTCTTTACTTTTCTTTGAAAACTTTTTTTGGAAAGTGTTTTAATTAATAAATTAAACAGTAAATCGCTCAGTGATTGAATTTTATTATTCCATTCCGTATTCAACAAACTAGTTAAAACAGTGAATGATATTTACCCCAGTAAGCATTACCCCCTAAACACTATCTAAAAAATAATTCAGAGAAAACAATGCAAAATTGAGTACTTAATGGTTGCGCTAAAACAAATACCCAATAAACAAAAGAAAAGTCAAACTTAATAACTGATTTTGCAACTAAGCTCTGTCTGCTTAACATTATAATTTGTTTTCCAATGCTTTGTCCTTAGAAGAAGAAGAAAAACTCAGTTAAAAAAATGTCTGTTTTTGTAACTAGTTTTGCCAATGCTTCTTCACAGTTTAATTTGTTTTGATTATACGCTTTGAGATTGATTTATGATATTCACTGATAGATCAGATTCATATGATTAATTCTTATTCGTTCCATCCACTCGTCAACAGGCGCCCTTTAAGCAAACGAACTGAATCAATTGGAGAAGAATGCTAAAAGTATGAATAAACAATCATAGGCCACTGAAACAAATAACTAATTAAAACTGGTTGATAGTGAAAGCCACAATAGGGAATAACACTTCAGTTGTCTTATTTTAAAATATTAATTTGAACTTTTAAATACTTAGTGTTGGAGTAGGGTCATAGGCCGAAATTTCTTCAGGGGGTGGAGTGGAGGATGTTAGTTAAAAATGATAATTTGAACAAGAAATACCAAGATATCCAAGAAAATTCTGGATTTCGGAGGAGGTCCAGCAGAGAGCCCCCATTCACCTGCGTGCGTAGATAGCCCCCCTCCCAAAAAATTACAGGCTTTTGTATAATCAAGGACTCCTTCATTTTTTAACGAAATAGGGGAGGACTGTACTACTCTTTCCTGAGGGAGGGAGATAACATTTGACAAAAATATGTCAAAAGACCAAACATATTTTTCCAAACATAACTTAATCGCTTTTTCTTTCTTTTAAGCAGGGAGCCCTCTTGTATCAGCAGTGTATGTATGTATTCGACCTATTTGACTAAAATGCCTCAATGACTAAAATGGTTTATCCCAATCGTACACAACACTGCGGTTCTCAAATTTCAAAGCCATCTAATGTAGCCTATTTATTTTATGACTCACCTAGCTTTTAAGTTAATGAGTTGCGCATGATCAAGTACGCCATCATCCTTTTTTACGAAAGGGAGAAGGGTTGTATCATTTTTTTACAGGGAGAGCTTTTCTGTTCTCGTTTGAAGTTTATTCTAGGTAACACACAGCTTTCTGACTCAACACAAATACCAGAAGATTTTTTTCTCAATACCACACACAATCGTTTATTTTTGTTCTTCTGCGAAGTCTCTTTTGCCCTCCCTTGTCAGCACCCTTACACGTAGAGAGTATCATTTTATGCAAATTGATGCTTAGTTCCTGGTATCTCTAATCAGGTTTTCTACGGTGGAATATAGATTCCGAAAATTCAAAAAAAAAATCTCGTAGTGACTACTGTTCCTTAATTACTGTCAAAATACCGAAAAGTCATTTTGCTCTCTTACAAGGTCTTGTTGGGTAACATAAAGCTTTTTGGACTCAACATAATCCATTACTTCATATTCTTCGGAAAAGAAGATTACAGAAGCAGTTAATCAAACGGTTGTCAATATGTCTAAACTAGGACATAAAGAACGGCAGTTATTACATCACCCGCAGCAGTTACAAAATCCAAAAAAAAAAAAAAATATATTTTTTCTTTTTTTTGTGCGAGGATGTCTAGACCAGTCTTTTTCCACGTCTCAAATCAAAGACACAGTGCCAAACCTCTTTCTTTTTTCATTTTTTTTAATTTATGCATTAAATTAAGAATTCAAATAATGATTCTACAGTTATATAAGGTTTTACCGTATTTCATTTATAAAAGCAAATATGGCTTATCAGACGCTTAAACATAATACTTTGCAGTGACATAATATTTTGGTTACTTAAAAGGGCACTGAAACTATAAATTCGTATTAGAATGAGCCCTCTCCCGAGATTATGCAACCGAGGGTTCGATTTGATTAAACCTGAAAAAATACACTACTGTGACCACCATTCACAAGGATGATTTTTTGAACTATTAAGAACTATTTTTTTATTTTTTTGAACTAAAATTAATTTTTAATTTTTTGATCTAAATTTTTGAACTATTACTATCGTTCAAGGTCAAGACTTAAAACGATATGCCTCTCCATGATATAAAATAAAAAACAAACACGTTTTTTCAATTGAAAGAAATGAGCAATATTAAAACTTAAAACGAACAAAAATTATTCCGTACATGAAAGGGGCTTGTCCCCACCTCAACGCCCTCCTCTTTAAGTTAAGGATTACCTCTCTGTCACAACTCTACTTTTTAAAGTAATAAAACATTTTAGCATAAAGAGCGAGGTGTTGAGGAGGGGATAGCCCTTTTCATATACTGAATAATTTCTCTTCGTTATAAGTTTTAATGTCACTCCTTACTTTCAGTTAAAACAGCTGTTTTTTTATTTAATTTCTGAACAATTTTTAACTAATGCAGGTTCGAATTTGGCTCACCGTAAATGAAGAGTCAAAACGGAATTTGCATGTTAATTTTGCCAATGTGTCCCACCGTGTAAAACTTCCTCTGGAAAGTTCACCTCCAGAAACTACCCTCCCAAAGTGAAAATCTCACCGTATAAAACCAAAATTATTTATTATGTACATGAGGTGGCTGTCCCCTCATACAGTGCTGTGAAATTTGTCTCCCCCTCCATGAAAAATTCCTTTCTCTCATGGAAAATCCCTACATGTAAGTTTCTTCCCTCATTACATACCCCCAACCAGGATAATTCTCCCCCGGACAATTTAGTTCTAGCTGAGAATTACCCCTGAAAAATTTCTTGCGGAAGATTCCGGCTGAAATATTTTCTTAGCCCACTTTTATTTGAAAAAGACTTTAATTTCTGATTGTTTTTAAAATCATGTAAATCCCCTATTCGTGGAAATTCTTTTCCCCCAGAAACTCCCCCCACAGAAAACTATCCCCGTAGGAAATCCCCCCCTCAGAAAATCCCCCCTTCCAGAAAATGTATGTATGCTTCCCAATAAGAAATGATATGCGTAAACAATGTGCAAATCCGACTTACCATCCTTTCCCCGGGGGCTATGGAGGGTTATGTTGTCCTCAAAGGAATAGTTTATAGACTTTTCAACTATGCTGAACAAAATGGCTATCTTAGAATTTTGATCGGATGAATTTTAGGAAAAAGGTGGATGGGAGGGAGTCGATTATCCTCCATTTTTTGGTCACCTAAAAAGTGCATTAAAACTTTTAATTTCCATTCGAATGAGCCCTTTCTCGATATTCTAGAACTATTGGTTCGACGCAATAATCCCTGAAAAACAATAACAAATAAACACGCATTGGTGATCTTTCTTCTGGCAAAAAATATAAAATGCCGTATTTTTGCAGATGGAAGCTTGAAACTTCTACTTCTAGGTTCTTGGACACGCTGAATCTGAGTAGTTTTATTTTAATTAAGACTCCTTGACTTTTAGGGGATGGTCCCCACTTTTTCAAAAATCAGGCAAACTTTCTCAGGCTCGCAGCTTTTGATGCATATCACTAAAATTAATGAATTTTGTATATTTGGAATCAATATAATAAGCCAATTCTTTCGATATATCTATTGATATCAAATTTCGTAACTTAGAGTTCCGGTTACTATTGAGCCACATCGCTACTTACAGTTCGTTACCATGAACTGTTTGAAAATGACTTTAAAGCCAAAATTACTGTTTGGCGGCTGGTGACAGCACATTTGCGGTGCGAACTCTTTTCATATCTAGAAAGAGCACTAGAATTCATAACTTCAGTTTACACCAGTCCTTATAAATATTTTACCCCTACAAAAGAATAAACATGGATTTGTGATTATCCTTCTCGGCAAAAATACAAGATTTCGCAGTTACTAAACATTTAGAGATGAAATCCTTTTTCTGCGGTTCTCAGTATGCTATGTTTCATGGTATATCTTAATTTCATAATTATAATGGTAAAAGTGGAATGGTCGCTGAGAACACTCTACAACAGATTGTTATACAGGAATTTGTTTCGGGGGAGAGGTCCATTTTTAATAACAAAAAAACCAGATGAATTATGTAGAGCATCATTTCAAAAAAAAACATTCCCAAGTTTTTTAGCGAAAAACAAAGAGACATATTAAAAGCAAAGACAAGCCGAGAACACATGAATAAATAAAAAAAGGGATAAGCAGTGAATAAATCAACGAATAAATGAAACCCTAAACGAACAAAATTCAATCAGACAATTTCAATCCTGTAGACAATTCCCCCAGAACACCTCCAAATTTGAAATTGAGTCGACAAGGAGAAAGTAAGACAAAAAAAAAAGAATTTCACATAGGAATTCTGGCAAATTACCCCAGTGTTAAATTTCCCCCGGGAAATTCCCCCATACATAAAATTATCCCCGTCGAAAAGACCCCATCGGAAAAGTCTCCCTCTCCCAACAAATATCCGTGTGCTTCCCAATAACAAATGCTATACGCAAACAATGGGTAAATTTCGCAGCTTACAACCCAGGGGCTACGGAGTTCACTTTATACCCAAAGGCATAGTTATCAGGCTTCAATTATTCAATTATTCTGAACAAAATGGCTATCTCAAATTTTAATGGGACGGCTTTGGGAAAGAAACAGGCGTCGAAGAGGGCTAGGTGCCCTCTAAACTTTGGTCACGGAAAAAAGGCAATCTTTAATTTCCGTTCGAATGAGCCCTCTCCCGATATTCATGGACCATAGGTTCAATGCAATCATCCCTATGGAAAAAACAAAATAAGGAAAAGAACAACAAATAAATATGCATCCGTGATCTGGAAAAATACACATCCTACATCTTTGAAGACGGGTGCTTGACACCTCTAAATTAGGGTTCTCTGGTGCACTGAATCTGACGGTACGATTTTCATTAAGATTCCTTGATTTTTTTGGGGGTTGTGTTTATCCCCTTTTTCCGGATATCAGACAAATTTTCAGGCTCGCTACTTTTTAATGAATAAAACTAAACTGAATGTATCTTGAATATTTGGAATCAGCGTAAAAAGCCAATTCTTCAGACGCATGTGTTGATATCAAAATTCCGTTTTTTAGAGTTTCGGCTGCTATTGAGCCGAGTCACTGCTTACTTACAGTTCGCTAGCTCGAACTGTTTAATGTATACACATAGTTTCCAATCTTATATAGTTGCTTTATAGTAAATAGGCCTACACTTGTAGTTGCTAGTTTATAGTTAATTATACAAGCTTAGGTACTTATCTGTTAGCCAGTACACACTCGAGAATTTGGATCTACAGATACGGGGTTGAAACACCTGAGATGCTTGGGAGATAGATAGGATATATATAATTTGGGTTGTATATTTGCATATTAGGGGGGGGGGCTAAGTATAGCGGGGCCTCATTCAAAATATAACCTAACCAAAATACCAACTAAATATTTATTAAAATATAGCTACAATGTAGTTTTCCACTGAGCCGAAGCTAATTGTATCCGTGTACAAACAGCAATAAACCGGTTATTGTCTGATTTTATCGATCCAAATTCTTCAGTGTGTACTGGCTAACAGATAAATACCCAAACTTATATAATAACTATATATAGTTGCTTTGGAAAGCTGTTCCTCTTTAAGTACCGCCTATTACTTTGAACGGTTTGATAGGAATAAGATTTCTTCGAGTAGGATTATATTATATGGTTCTTGGCCTAATTTTATTTTGGATTTGTTGGCTTTTGCGTCCAAATTCTGATACAATCAACAAAAAACGTAAACGATGTTCGTGATTGATCCATTAAGATTCATCTTAGATTCATTTAGATTTTCGTCAACGAATAATTACAGGCAACAATAAAATCTTAAAAGACCATTTAGTGAATTGGATTTTCATGGCTGATCCAAGACTGCAGAGACATAGGATGAAACAGCAAGAAATTACCGCCCATTCATTTAAGCGCATCTAAATAGCGAAAAATTCCGAACGCATGCTTAATTGATCGCTTGTGAAACGTTATAAAGGTTTGACAGCAAATGCATTTATGATTTTACACCCATGTCATTTTGCTAAATCCGCTCACAAGCATATAACAAGGTCTTGGAAAGATATCTATCGCTTAATTTCGATTTCTCCTATTATGGGAGTAATTATCCTTTTTACCTGACAAAAACAAAAACGACAGCTATTTTTTCTTTATTTTTGGTATGATAAGCAGGCACAATATTTTTTTTAGGTGCTGGGGGTGAAAAAGAAAATCGAGATAGGTAAACTACATAGAAAATATAGAAATACTCGGGATAAAAACAGGGAGGGAAATGGGTCAGTAGCCCCCCAGCCCCTGCGCACATACCTAACGGTAAGAGCCTCTCATCAAGGGTTTTAGGGGTTCAAGGTTCTTACTGTATAAACAGCCTGCAATCATCGTTTCTTATCTGCGGACTTAAAACATATAAACATACCAAATAGTTCGTGGTAACAAACTATGAGTAAAGAGTGGGACGGGTCAATACCAACCGAAACTCTTAACAACATAATTTTGATAACAATAGATGCATCAAAAGATTTTGCTTTTTATGCTGATTCCAAACATATAAAGTTCGTTAGGTTTAATGTCACCCATCAAAGGGTACAAGCATGAGAAAACTTACCCGATTTTCGAAAAGAGTAAGCATCCACAAACAGTCAAGAGGTTTCAAATATGATTACGGAAAAATTTGCCACCGCGGAGTAGCATGCCCCCTGAAACTTGGAGGCTTTACAAATGCCTTTCGGTTAGTTTTGAGCCAAATAGGTATCTCACAATGTTCTTTCGATGGCATTTTGGCCCTTTTCAGGCCAAAGTTATTGTGCTACGGCCGAGCAGGATAGACATATGGGTACTTCCGTACTATATGGTACACACTCGAGAAGTGAAATTAGTTAATCCTAATGAAATATATCAAGTATGATGAAAATATCATACTTTATTAACAAAATTATGAAAGCTACAACAAAGAATTATGGCGGGGGGCGCACAGAACGAATTATATTAAATGCCAAACCTGACCTAGCCCATCCCAATCAAAATACCATATCCATATATTAAATATTTAATAAAGAATATGCCTATAACGTATATTTCAACTGAGTACTGCCGGCCAAAAACTGTCACTGCCTCATCTGTAGATCCAGATTCTCGAGTGTGTACCATATAATACAGAAGTACCGAGATATGTACTTTACTTTGGCCAGTCTCTGATGTGGCTTAAAAGGCACTTGAATGTTTAATTACCGTTTAAACGAGTTGCCTCCTAATATCCTAATTACCTCCTAACAAACCATCACATCACAAAATCACAAAATCACACCACATGAAAATCACACCAATCACACCATACACCAATCACACCGTTTGACAAAATCACACCATATGAAAAAAATAAACAACATAAGCAAACGAATACATAACTATGACTGTTTTCCTTAAGAAAACTACGAAATCGCGTTATTTTGTTGATATAGGCTATAAACCATGGCCTCCATGGTTCTAAGAGATTTTGTTTGGAAACGTCCTTTTTTTTAATTATCTAGCCTACATTTTCGTTACTCATCGGTTATATAATAGACATTATACAATTTTGATCGCGAATGATGCCAGCATGACACAAGAAACTGATCAAGCAACTTCTTTCTACAACACAATTAGCTTTGGTTTGGTTGCAAAATAAATTGTAGCTATATTTTATTTAAGTATTTAGTTAGTATTTTGGTTTGGTTTAGTTTATGCAAACAAATTTGGGCTATATATTTGCACATTAGGGGTGGGGGTAAAGCATAGGATATACTAAATACAGCAATGGTTAGTTTACGCATCGAATATATGCTATGCTTTACCCCCCCACCCCAATGTTCAAATGTATAGCCCAAATTTGTTTCTAAACTATTATATATTCATCATATTTTGTTTCATTTCATTAGCATTAGTCGAACTTCACTTCCCGAGTGTCTATTATATAACCGATAAGTAAGACATTTTCTTATGCTGATAACTTTTATGGGAAATCATGTTACATATTTAGAATATAGGGAAAAAAGCAAACTTTCGTGATGTACCTATTTTGACCAGTTTTATATTTTTTTGGAATTACGGTTTCTATAGATAAGGGTAGCTCCAAACTTCCTGTTCAGTATCATTCAGAGCAGGTGAATTATGTAGAAGATATTAAAAACCGTGAAAATTTAATGATAATTTCACAAATCTTGGGAGGAATATCAGGTCCAAGTCCTCCTCCAATGAGCGTGCCTGATTAAGAAGTCAAATTCAAATATCAAGCCTCATGTTCTTGTGCATTTGAATTCCATACCAAATGATCGGAAGACCAACTGCCAGAAAAAAAATCGAAAAATTATGAGCAAAAATGCCCTTATCTTATATCTTTGACACCTCCTTCCAAAAGCAAGACCTGTTTTTACCTAAAGTTGTAGACCCCCTCAGACTACCAGGCTCCCCTTGACATTGCATCAATGGTCTTTGCACCATGCATAGAGAACTTCAAAAGGGAGGGTTTGAACCCATTATATATGCCCTCATCCCAAGCTTATGCAGTTTCATTTTGCAAATTAAATAAAAAAAACTAGTTTTTTAAACTGAAAGTAAGGAGCGATATTAAAACTTAAAACGGACAGAAATTACTCCGTATATGAAATGGGTTGTCCCCTCCGCAATCCCTCGCTCTTTACGCTAAAGTTTTTAATTGTTTTAAAAAGTAGAATTGTGGCAAAGAATTTAGCGTAAAGAGCAAGTGATTGCGGAGGGGACAACCCATTTCATATACGGAGTAATTTCTGTCCGTTTTAAGTTTTAATATCGCTCCTTACTTTCAGTTTAGAAAACTAGTTTTTTTTATTTAATTTCTGAACGTTTTTGAATTAATGCATTTTTGATTTTGGCTCTCCGGACATTAATTAGTAAAATGAAATTTGCATATTAATTTTTTTTTGGCTAAACGGCTTTCTCTTAGTTTTGATCAGACGATTTTGAGAAATAAGGGGTGGGGAAGAAGGCCTAGTTGCCCTCCAATTTTTCGGTCACTTAAAAAGGCTACTAGAACTTTTAATTTTTAACGAAAGTTTTTATTAGTAAAAAATATACGTAACTTAAGAATTAACTTACGTAACAAACTTTTATGCTCTTATATTTTTTATTATGTATATAAGGGGATTTGTCCCCTCGTTAATGCCTCGCCTTTTACATTAAATCTTAAGTTTTGTCCCACTTCTTTAAGAATGACCCCTGAATCAGAAAGGCCGTGGAATAAATAGTTGAAATTACTAAAAACACTTAGCATAAAGAGCAAGGTATTTATCTCCTCCTAAATACCTCGCTCTTTATACTAAAGTATTTTTAGAACCCCTCATATGCGTAATAATCTCTGTTAGTTTTAAGTTTTAATGCTACTCTTTACTTTCAGTTGAAAAACTTTTTCGTGTTTATATTTTCATTGTTTTTTATAGTAATACTAGAAAATCCCGCGCCCTTTTCATTGAATTTCTCTTCCCCCATGACATGTTCCTCCAAGAGAAGATCCTCCCACATAGCCTCCTCCCCTCAACCCCACCCCAAACCAAAAAAAAATCCCCCTGAAAACGTCTGTACACTTCCCAATAACCATTACTGTATGTAAGCACTGGTCAAAGTTTGTAACTTGCAGCCCCTCCCCCAGGGACTGTGGGGAGTGAGTCATTCCGAAGACCTAGTTAATATGGCTTTCTACTATGCGGAACAAAATGGCCATCTCAAAATTTGGATCCGTTGACTTTGGGAAAAAATGAGCATGGGAGGGGGCCTAGGTGCCCTCCAATTTTTTGGATCACTTAAAAAAGGCACTAGAACTTTTCATTTCCGTTAGAATGAGCCCTCTTGCGAGATTCTAGGACCACTTGGTCGATACGATGACCCCTGGGGGAAAAAAAACAACAAAAAACAAATAAACACGCACCCGTGATCTGTCTTCTGGCAAAAAATAAGAAAATCCACATTTTTGTAGATAGGAGCTTGAAATTTTTGCTACAGGGTTCTCTTATACGCTGAACACGATGGTGTGATTTTCGTTAAGATTCTATGACTTTTAGGGGGTGTTTCCCCCTATTTTCCAAAATAAGAGCAAATTTTCTCAGACTCGTAACTTTTGATGACAAAGATTAAATTTGATGAAACTTATATATCTAGAATCAGCATGAAAATTCGATTCTTTTGATGTTTCTTTTAGCATCAAAATTCTGTTTTTTAGAGTTTCGTTTACTATTGAGCCGGGTCGCTCCTTACTACAGTTCGTACCACGAACTGTTTGATTAAAACCGTATAAACGATTCCATTTCTGGTTTGGACCTTACCAAGAAGAAGACCCACCTTTTGACACTATATCGAGCTCCCCACATCATAAGGGGGCATCCATCACAATTTCAAATTAAACCAGTTTTTGGTGCATGACTTAACATAATCGAAGTGTATGAGTTGGCAACACTATAGAAAGTTACTACAAGCAAAGAACTATAAATCTATTCCCACGGTGGCAGCAAACAAAAGCAAAGTGGGAAACACCCTTTTTGACAAAATTTCTCAACCCCATAGAGTCCATTAATAAACGAAGAGCAACAAAAAAAATATGCCATACTAATGATCTTATCTCTTCAAGATAGGGCTGATGCATAACTCCGGGCCTATTTACAGGGCGGGATCAGAAGCAGCGGTTTGAAAACAGTCTTATTTTCTACAATAACAAATGATGGAATGAATAAAAATCACTGATGTATTCACTATTTTAATTCAAGGGGTCAACATTATTTCGAAATACGGGTATCCAATTGAGAGAGTTGTGTTTATTCATACAAGTTTAATATATTTTCGCAAATAATTCTTTTGATTTAGAAGAGGATTTGTTCTCCCAGAGCTATGCAAATCATTCTTGGAAGCCTGCCAAAGTGGTATACCAATGGTCTCTTGTGTTGGGGACCGTAAGGACAAACAATATAAGAGAATAGATAATTATGCAAAGAAACACATAACAAGCAAAACACAATATACTGTACACGTTTGTTTAGGCAAACAAACCGTAAACTGTTATAAGCAGGCTGTTGATAAACATATTGAAACTAATGGTAGAATTTTACTTAACATATGGTTGCAATTTTCATTTGACAAGCAAATGTGTAGACACTTGCTTAAGACGCACATAGTGAGCCAATAGCCTAGAAACAGAAGCATTTGCTAGCCCACTAAAAGTAATATGTAGCCTATAAAGTATAGTTAGGCTACGTATTGGTACTGATAAATCAAAAACGGACAGTTTAAAACTTATAAGCAAGGCTGTATCCAGAGGGAGGGAGGTTGGAACACTCCCAGAAATGTTTGTTCGACTTGTAAAAACGTAGCAAACATGAATATAAACAGATTTTTGATGCGTAATTTAAAGTTTTTACCCACCCCCGAAAAAGTTCCTTTTATACCCGCCCCCCCTGAAATAATATTGCATATGGTCCTGATTATAAGCAATGTTTAAACATCTAAGCCATTTGACTAGTTGAAGTGGGTGGAGTAAAACCCGTCAAGGTTCAATGATAACTAAGTAAAACTCACTAGTCACATAAACTACCTAAGCATGAGAATATAGAGGTGACTCCCATGTAAAGTCAATTAATCATTATTAAATTAAATATTTAACGGAGCAAATAGAAGCCCCCCCCCCCCCCTATGTGTATTTAATAAAATCAGAGACAAATTGATGGATGATCACCAATAAATTATGGTCGTATCCAGGAGTCCTTCAAGGTTACAACCAGTCCCCAGAACAAAATATGATAACTTGCCAAAAACTTAAACTTTTGGATATTTGATTGCTAAAGAGGCCTAAATGATAATGTGCATATTTGAGCCTCAATTAACACAAATGTTCCATAGGTTATTTTCTTTACATAACTCACTACAAGTATGTTTACGAACATAATAAGCTACAAATATGTTTTCTAATTTACTAGTATTGGAAACATGCTATTGCCTATACTTTACATTGTAATTGAGGCAAATAAAAATTTAACAATTCCCTCAAAGATCCGAGGTCAAAAATAATTCAAAAGAAAGAAATAGCGACATTAAATTAGAAATTGTACACGCATACCAATACATATATTCAGTTTTTGCCGGCAATAATTCATAAAAAATCTAATTAAAACAGTGAGTATGAATGATATAAGCAGTAACGTTATGAAAACACGGCACCGAAAGTGCCTGTTTATATAGACAGCAATCATAATCTAAGACGTAAGGTGTATACATTCAACCGTCGTAAGAGACATTAGACAAGCATCCAAAAACATGCAAAGGAAATTTAAATCACAACCTCATTATTAACAAAGCGTAATGATCTGTAAGATGAGAAGTGATAATTTTTGTTCCTCATTCCGCCAAGGTTTTGCAGCGGCAGTATTTTACACGTTATGACACGCGACGGAATTAAGAGCAGAGCGCTCCCGCTGCTTAGACCGTGGAGGGTGGTATATTAGCCTTATTCATTCCATTTAGTGTGTTAGTGCGTCGGTTTGCCATGATTGGAGCTCATTGTTTATGTCTGCGTTTCTAGATTCCAATGGCGAGCAATATGATTTTTCGTAAATTAAGGCCATTTATCAAAACCAGACTCTGTCTCTTTATGCGGTGGGAATTGACGAGATTTATTACTTGAAATTTAAAATATAATTAATCTTTTGGCCTCGATGCTGCATTGTTAAATACCTTTCTTTTAACAAGACATCAACACAGCCATGTTGCTATCACAAAAGAACATAATGGTCGACTTGCTCCATTTTCTAACTGTACCTTCACCCCCCAGGCACGTATGTTGAACCTTGCTTAAAGTAGGGCCTAACCTATCTGGGAGGGGTATATTGAAAGAAATGTGAAAAAACGGCTGTACTGGAAACATAAGAAGTTATGAGAGAAATCCCAAAATTCTTGAGATTCTTAGGTAAAGGCCCGTAGCCCTACTTCCCCCTCGTGTCCGTACCTGGTCATTACCATACATAGGCATCTGCAAGGGTAGGAGGAAAGCTTTTATTTGCCACCCTCTCTCTTATCTTCGAAAAAGTGCAATTTTCTCCATTTCAGGCCAATATAGTGTGTTTGAATCGGGCACGGACGTATCCCCCGAAGCAAAAGTATTTTACCGACTCTCCTCAAATTTTCTATGGTAATAGCAAAAGTCTCTTGCTATTAGCATTTTTCTAAGTCTTAGGTCCTCCATTGAAATAATTTCCAGCATATATCTCTCATTTAAATAGTTTTTACGCCTTTTTTTTATAAACATTTTTAACTTGCTTGGATAAATATGTAGGGGAGCTGCTTTGGGTAACCCGGACCTCACCCAAAATTTGGGTGACGAGCTCCTATATGTTCATAGAACTCATCTGCTTTTCCTGCTTTTTTTACTCTGACCTCCTACACCTCCTTGCCGTCATTCCAGACCTTCTGCAACAAATGCATGTGTACATATTTGTCTACATTAACTATTCGCTATAATTGCACACGTGATAAAGTAAGCACGTGAAAAGTGTTTGTACCAGTTGTTTCTCTTTTATTCTCAGATCATAGACGTATACATGACATAATGCCACTTTTTCTTCAAGAAAGAGGACAAGAACATTCGCCTAATACATAAGGGCTAGTAGATTAAGACAGCAAATTGGGTACGAGCTGAGCAGTAAAAACTCACACAGGAATGCGAAATTCACTCTCGAAAACATCGACGAAACATCTTGTGGGCTGGTGAATCGGGGATAAAGTAAAAAGAAGATACACTTATTTGGAATCCTGTTCAGATTTACTGACCTTAAAAACTCCTTTTTCTACTAAAGTAACTTTTCCTACTGCAATTTCAAGCGGGAGTGTACTCAGAGCAGGCAGAAATCTGGCTGCATCTAGCCTCGATAGTAGCCAGCAGTCGACTTTGAGATATACAGCTGAACCATGTTATGCTCGGTATCCGTATGTATGGTGTGAATAAACAATACGCCAGTATTCAGAAGGAAAATCTCGTTCTAAACAAGGATTCCCCAAAAGGCAAAATGGAGATATACTTGCTACGAACAAGAACTGTATGACTTCTAAGTTTTCAAATTTTATTGGGAAAATTCGGCAAACTTTCAGAGATTTTTCTAAGGGAACTAACTTTTTATAATCCTATCAGATATTCTCAACAAGTTCTCAACAAGGATTCCCCACAGGAAGAAATAGGAATACATCTTATGGGTTAATGATATTAACAAGAACTATATCAACTGTGACTTCTTAGTTTTGAAAGCAAAATGGAAAATATTTGGCACACTTGAGGATCCAGAGATCTGAGGGTAACCATCATTGTTTTATGTTTGATGCACAAGAAAGGGGCCAGAACTAAGGTCTCACTCTAAACCACGATTCCCTACAAGACAAAGTATGAATACCTCTTGCGGTTTGATTGTAATAAACAAGAACAGTTTGACTTTTGATTTTCGAAATTATACTGGCAAACATGATGATCAAGAGATAATTCATGGGGAACCGAAACTTTCTTTTCAGTCATGATCAAATGATTATGCTGAAGTTTAAGTCCCTATATGAAAGAAGGTAGGAGATTCATAAATTCGCCTACACGCAAAGGTAGGCAGTGATGTTGGGTTCAATCTCCTCGTGGTTCATTCAGTATATACAGAAATGCTTGTTTTATAGTTTCAACGTTTCACGGTTTGAATGTCAGGAAGTTGTGGACATTCCTTGAAGTTAGTCAAACCTTAAGTTAAACCCAATACACTGCGTTCTTCAAAGCTAGTAATGCTACTTCACAAGTAATACTTTTCCAATATTCTACACGTTTCGTGTCTGTAATACTAAATCTCCATTTGGAAATATGTCTATACTGGAGGCTGGAATGGCAAACCTACCGTGGAATATCTTCACCGATGGTTAGTGAAGGTCTGGCTTACCCCCCTGTTTTCACTATGTTTGCTCAATGTTGTTCTGTTTTGTCTTCATTAAAAGAAGAAGAAAAATCATTATCCTTCCTGCAAATTTTGTAAATTGACACCAGTGATTAGCAGAACCGTAGTTCTGGGTGGACAATGTCCTTATCTATGTCCTGTAGTAAAAAAAAAAACATGAATAAAAACTCCAAAGAGGTGCTCAATCAATTTACAATAACTCTACACGATTGTACCGGTTGCGATACAAACACCAATGAGAGTCACGACGTGTTCAGACAAAGTATGTCAGTACCCCAAACACATTCTAATTTTATACTCCAGAATGAGGATGGAACCAAGAAAATAGGCGGAAAATGAGGTCCTCGTTCAAAGGACTCCCTATATGTGCCTTCCGCTTATAGGGAGTTTGAGCGGATGGCACGCGGGACCTATAATCCTATGTTGTTCAGGCCAGGGGCTCGAGGCAAGGTGTAGCAAATCCTTTGGATTGGGGTGGGGGTCAGTGGTATGAATTCGTAAGCTCAGCTGCCGCGAGTCGGGTAGCTTCCAATTAAACAAATTCCCAAGAAACCTCTGAATTTCAGACACCTGGTGAGGCAAAAAGCGCCTGGTCCTGCTGCAAACAAGCAAACAAAAGATTTGGTAAGCGGAATTGAAAAATGGCCCTTGTGAGTACAAATAATCAAACACCGCCAGTGCGTCATATTTTATAAATCGTCATATTTTTACAAACTTAGATTCAAGAGTTTTTTTTTTGTTTTTTTTGGTAACTTCTCGATTAATGGCAACGTTATTTGACGCTCTACTCAGTCAAAACGATCTGGGAAGACAATTGACACAGTCAGTACATTAGGATTCCTTTTATTATTTCAAGACTTTCGTGTGTAACTTTTCACTTTTCAACGTTTTTTTTTTCACTTTTTTCAACGGTTCGTAACATTATATACCATTTTAACGGTGTTACAGATATCGATTCAACCCTGCCCCTTTAACACGTTTCTAGAGAAGTTGAGATCTGGTCTACGATCTTAATATTACAGACGCTTATACATTAGTAGAATTTCCCTCTTCTTTTTTTTTTAACGCGACGTTATGTGATAATCATAAGGCGGTCTAATGATTCAAAAATGAAATTAAAGTCATTACGATTACCCAGCATTTACTACCCAGTTCAGGACTTTATTGGGTCACTATAAACCATTCAGACTTAAAACTTTTCCGAAAAGCATCAACTTTTCAGAGAATAAACTTCCAACTATAAACTTTTCAGAAAAGCATCATTCGAAATTTTCTGATGATTTGCAACGTTATGTGACATTTAAGCTTTTTTTTAAGTTTGTGCAGACGATATCAATGAGACTACGGGAGTAAACAATCGCTAATGGGTAGTAGCCGTCGAAGGATTTTGGAGACCAAGTCCCAAACAACTGAACACACTCGGCAAAATAAAGAGCCATACGGTAAAGAGATAAAAACAAATATTAGAGGCTGGACTCTGAAAATTAAATAGTCAGATTTCGCAATCAAGTAGTCACGACGTATATCTATATGAAGAGCTCACTGTAAAATGACAAAAAAGATGACGTCATTCCTAGCTATATTTCCTGCATATACAAGAATTTCAGTAGGGGTTGGCAATTTTTATAGGAAAAAACACAAGTGGATGATGTCAAAAATACAAGACATTGCCTAAAAAATCGTAAAAATATTCAGGTTTTGAAAGGGGCCTTGCCCTGAAGCTCCCCTTTCATATATGCCTGTCCCAAAGTAAGAATTATACTCTCCACGATATGTTTTAGTACCGTCATTAAAACAATCTATTTGGACAAGCATGACTGTAGCGATTTTAGTGAATATTGAAACACGATAAATTACAAGAGTCTATCTATTAATGATAATCCTATTCAATTCTGACATATTCATCGTAAATTATCTTTTGTACTAAAATTCACAGAGGATTTTGAAATTATGATAGGAGAGGATAAACCCTTATCCAAAAAGCGGCCAAAAGCTCTAAATATTGACAACGGACTTGAATTTAAGTCAAGGAAAGGTCAGTAATTAGGCCTTTGATGTTTTTGAGTTCAAGTCTCATATATAACAAAATCAATAGCGAATTTGCATCTTGCAAAAAAGAAAACTGGAAAAATTTAAGACGATTTTAAAATTAAATACTAAAACTTAAAAAAAGCGGTTACAAAATTGAATTTTAAAACTAAAAAAGCTTAAAACCTAAAAATGGAGAATCTTAACGGCAAAAAAAGAATAAAATTCGACAATAAAATAAATCTCTCGAAATTCTTAGAAACATTAATTTGGACTCCACGTTTCTAAGGTCATCTTACACATTTGTCTTAAAAGGGAATCAGCCCTCCCAACTGGACAAGGTGTTTCCTGAAATTTACATTTCCTGTTGTGCCTTTAGCTATAATTCTTAGCTCTGACCTAATTAGTCGTAGTGTATGTTCAGTAAGTTTGGGATTAAACTTTATGTAATTGGGAATCAATGTTGCAGTATTTCTAGACGATGGGAAAATTTTTCAGCCTAGCTTTGGGTCACATAGAAAATTACTGTATATTAAAGGATAAGTTTCTCTTTTCAATTTGCTTATGCTGTTGAAATGTTCACTTATATGTTAATGTTTCTTTGAAGATTGAAAATTCTTAAAATTCGTTCATTCTTAAAAAGACCAAAAACTAGGAAAGAAGATATTAAAAAGGACAAAAAGGACGAGCAATGTTTTAATCTATCCCTAAGCAGAGAATTGTGTTACTTTTTTTGTTCCGAGGATCCGAGTGACATAATTTAATCAAAGCAATAATAAGATCCCAGAAGATAGTTTAATGATAAATTTTCTAACATTCATTGGTCCAAAAAGGAAAATACTGACAAAAGGACAAATCTCCCACTTTTCTCTTTTCATTGGCTCATGGATCATTCATTGGCTCAAAAGGGAAAATACTGACAGAAGGACAAATCTCCCAATTTTTTCTTTTCATTGGCTCATGGATCATTCATTGGCTCAAAAAGGAAAATACTGACACAAGGACAAATCTCCAAAATTCTCTTTTCATTGGCTGATGGCTCAATCATTGGCTCAAAAAGGAAAATACCAATAGAAGGACCGATCTCACACTTTTCTCTTTTCATTGGCTCATGGCTCATTCATTGGCTCAAAAAGGAAAATGCTGACAGAAGATCAAATCTTCACTCTTCTCTATTGATAAAGCAACACTTTTTAATAGAACATCTTTTTGCTAGGGATTCATTGGAGTTTAATTAATCTTTTCAATTCATTGATTTTATCTAAAAAAATTAATTTTAATTTTTGCATTCTATATATTTTTTCTCTCTGTAAATAATGCTCTTTTTTTCCTGACTAACTGACTCGTATGTCTTACCCCTACTTTAAAGGCCAAGAATGCTTTGGTGGATTACTTCAGTGTATTATTGCATGTGTGATTCATTATCAATAAATCGTATCTTATCACTTCGACTAGCACCTCTACTGTCAACTATCACTTTAACTAAATCCCTATCTACTCTGACATCAGACTTGAAGCATGATTGAACCCTCACACTAGTATTTTTTCTGCAACTCTTACCTGAGATAGAACTTTCTTTCTTTCTTTCTTTTTTTTTGGGGGGGGGGGTTAAGGTGCTTAAAGCTACAAAGCTCAAACCAACCATAAAAAAAACAATGTAGAAAATAAACCCAACAGGGGTGTCATCCTCCATTCGCTGGCACCCTAGATATTGAGAAAAATATCCTTTTGGTTCTTTCAAAGAAATTTTTTTCTGTATTCTCAAGGAAAAAAATTTAAAAGACAGCAAAGTTGCCTCTGATTTTGAAATATATTTTTGCCCCACCTACTAGATTTTCGTCAATTCAGCTCCTCAAAAATGTCCTTTTATATTCATCTTCATTATTCGCCTTTTTTTGTGTCTTTTTTTTAAAATTATCTCCCCTACCCAAATGTTACCCACCCCGGAACAAGTACTTTCGTAGGTGCCGGGCCTCTCTGTTCTCCTTCATTTTTTTTCATTTTAACGTGATAAGATAAGATTTATTCATAATGAAGTACAAATATGATATGAAACACATTTTATTACTCCCCCAAAGAAAATAGTGATACACAGTTAATACGTTGACTTAAGTTTATATAAATATTCATAATTTTTTCTCACTGATTATTGCTATTTTCAAATCCTTCTCAAAATATCCATTTTTCTTTTATTTAGATTTCTGTTTGTTCTGACAATTAAAGAGCAAATTCGAAATTTATATTTGTGAAAGTCACCTTGCAAATAAACTTAATCTTTAGCACTATCAAACAGTTCGTGGTAACGAACTGTAGTAAGGAGCGACCCGGCTCAATAGTAAACGAAACTCTAAAAAACGGAATTTTGATACTAATAGATACATCAAAAGAATTGGATTTTTATGCTGATTTTAGATATATAAGTTTCATCAAATTTAGTCTTACTGATCGAGGGTTACGAGCCTGAAATATTTGCATTGTTTTGAGGAATAGAAGGAAAGACCCCCTAAAAGTTATAGGATCCTAACGAAAATCACACCATCGCATTCAGCGTATCAGACAACCCTACTATAGAAGTTTCAAGCTCCTATCTACAAAAATGTGGAACTTAGTATTTTTGCCAGAAGACCGAACACGGGTGCGTGTTTGTTTGTTTGTCTGTTTGTTTATTTTTTTAGGGGGGATCGTATCGACCAAGTGGTCCTAGAATGTCAATAGAGGGCTCATTCTAACGGAAATTAAAAGTTCTAGTGCTCTTTTTAAGTGACCAAAAAATTAGAGGGCACCTAGGCCCCCTCCCACGCTCATATTTCCCCAAAGCATCGGATCAAAATGTTGAGATAGCCATTTGGTTCAGCATAGTCGAAAAAATTAATAACTATGTCTTTGGGAATGACTTACTCCCCCACAGTCCCCGGGGGAGGGGCTGCAAGTTACAAACTTTGACCAGCATTTACATACAGTAATGGCTATTTGGAAGTGTACCTACTTTTCAAGTTTTTTTTTTTTGTTTTGGGGAGGGGGTTAGGAGGTGAGGGGAGGGATTTCCTACCTTGGAGAAATCTGTCATGGTAGAAGAGAAATTCCACGAAGGAGGCCCAGGATTTTCTAGTATTATTAAAAAAAAAACAATGAAACAATAAATATGAAAACGTTTTCTCCACTGAAAGTAAGAACCAGGATTAAAACTTAAAACAAACAGAGATTATTGTGCATATTGGGGGTTGATCTGTTCCTAAATACCTCGCTATTTACGCTAAAGTATTTTTAGTAATTTCAACTATTTATTCTACAGCCTTTGTGATTCAGGGCATCAGGGGTCAATCTTAAAGAATAGGGTCTAAATTAAAACTTTAGTGTAAAGAGCGAGGTATTAACGATGGGGCAAACCCCCTCATATACATAATAAAACTATACGAATATAGAAGTTCGTTACGTAAGTTAATTGTAAGTTACGTATATTTTTTAATAATAAAAATTTTCGGCAAAAATTAAAAACTCTAGTTGCCTTTTTAAGTAACCGAAAAATTGGAGGGCAACTAGGCCTCCTTCCCCACCCCTTATTTTTCAAAATCATCTCATCAAAACTAAGAGAAAGGCATTTAGCAAAAAAAAATTAATACACAAATTTTGTTTTAATTATTCATTTGCGGAGAGCCAAAATCAAACATGCATTAATTCAAAAACGTTCAGAAATTAAATTAAAAAAAAACAAGTTTTTTTAACTGAAAGTAAGGAACGACATTAAAACTTAAAACGAACAGAAATTATTCCGTATATGAAATGGGCTGTCCCCTCCTCAACGTCCGGCTATTGACGCTAAAGTTTGACTCTTTGTCACATTCTACTTTTTAAAACAATAAAAAAACTTTAGCGTAAAGAGCTGGGCGTTGAGGAGGGAACAGCCCATTTCGTATACGAAATAATTTCTCTTCGTTTTAAGTTTTAGTGTTGCTTCTTACTTTCAGTTGAAAAAACTTTTTTTTTATTAAAATTTCTGAACGTTTTTGAATTAATGTATGTTTTAATTTTGGCTCACCGTACATGACTAATTAAAACGAAAATTTACATATTAATTTATTTTTTTTTGGCTAAATGGCTTTCTCATAGTTTTGGTCGGACGATTTTGACAAAAAAAAGGGGTGGAGAAGGAGCCTTAGTTGCCCTTCAATTTTTACCTACTTAAAAATGCAACTAGAACTTTTTATTTTTAACGAACGTATTTATTCGTAATAAATATACGTAACTTACGAATTAACTTACGTAACAAACTTCTATACTTGTATTATTTTTATTACGTATGTGAGGGGGTTCGCCCCCTCGTCAATATCTCGCTCTTTACACTAAAGCTTTAAATTTGTACCAATTCTCTAAGAATGGCTCCTGAATCACACAGGCTGTAGAATAAATAGTTGTAATTACATAAATACTTTAACGCAAAGAGCGAGATATTGAAGAGGAGACGAACGTCCTTATTTACGTAATAATTTCAGTTCGTTTTAAGTTTTAATGCTGCTCCTTACTTCCAGTTGAAAAAAATAATTTATTTTCTCTTGTTTTTTCTAATAATGCTAGAAAAGTCTGCACCTCCTTCAAGGAAATTCTCTTCCCTCATGGTAAATTATCCATGGAACGATCCTTCCATGTAACCCTCTCACCCTGACCCGCGTAAAAGTTCCCCTGAAAATGTTTGTACACTTCCCAATAACCATTACTATATGCAAACAATGGTCAAAGTTTACAACTTGCAGCCCCTCCCCTGGGGACTGTGGGGGATTACTTCGTCCTCAAAAACATAGTTATTAGATTTTTTGACTATGCTGAACAAAATGGCTATGTCAAAATTTTGATCCGGTAACTTTGGGAACAAATGAGCGTAGGAGGGGGCCTAGGTGCCCTCTAATTTTTTGATCACTTAAAAAGGGCACTAGAACTTTCCATTCTCGTTATAATGAGCCCTCTTGCGAGATTCTAGGACCACTGGGTCGATATGATCATCCCTGGAAGAAAAAAAATAAATAAAAAAATAAAAACGCATCCGTGATCTGTCTTCTTGGAAAAATACAAAATTCGAAATTTTTTTAGATAGGAGCTTGAAACTTCTACAGTAAGATTTTTTGATAAACTGAATCTGATGGTGTGATTTTCGTTAAGATCCTATGACTTTTAGGGGATTTCCCCCCTATTTTCTAAAATAAGGCAAATTTTCTCAGGCTCGTAACTTTTGATGGGTAAGACTAAACTTGATGTATCTTATATATTTAAAATCAGCATAAAAATACAACTCTTTTGAGTTGTATTTTGGTTACTATTGAGCCGCGTCGCTCCTTACTACAGTTCGTTACCACGAACTGTTTGAAAAGGCATATATTCGACATACTTCACTTCTTGCAGACAGAAAAAAAGACCAACACCGAACCCGAAGCCTCAGCCCCAAAAGACGAAAATACGATATTCACCTACTGATCTAGTCAGGCTTTTTGTAAACCTTTGGTGGTTATATATATATATATATATATATATATATATATATATATATATATATATATATATATATATATAAAATAGACGGGTTTCTCATAAATGGATTCTTAACAAAAAACAGCCAAAAGCCGAACTCGAACCCTCGACCCTCAAGGTTGCGAGTACGATGCTCGACCTACTGATCCAGCTAGGCTTTTTGTAAACCTTTGGCACTTTTTAAAATAGACGGATTTCCCATAAACGGATTCTCACTAGGGTTACAGACACTACAAATTATATAGGTATATGACAGTAGAGATATCTAGATGTCTCTACTGTGAGGCAGATTAACCATCAAACAGTTCGTGGTAACGAACTGCAGTAAGGAGCGACCCGCCTCAATAGTAACCAAAACTCTAAAAAAATGAAATTTTGATACCAATAGTTATATCAAAAGAATTGCATTTTAATGCTGATTTTAAATATATAAGTCTCATCAAGATTAGTCTTACCCATCAAAAGTTACGAGCCTGAGAAAATTTGCCTCATTTTAGAAAATAGGGAAAAACACCCCCTAAAAGTCATACGATCTTAACGAAAATCACACCATCAGATTCAACGTATCAGAGAACCTTATTATAGAAATTTCAAGCTTCTATCTACAAAAATGTGGAATTTTGCATTTTTGCCAGAAGACACCTAGGCCCCCTCCCACGCTCATTTTCCCTCAAGGTCACCGAATCAAAATTTCGAGATAGCCATTTTATTCACCATAGTCGAAAAACTTAATAACTATGTATTTGAGGACGACTTACTCCCCCGCAGTCCCCGTGGGAGGGGCTTGCAAGTTACAAACTTTGACCTGTGTTTACATACAGTAATGGTTACTGGGAAGTGTACAGACGTTTTTAGGGGGATGTTTTTGTTTTGGGGGGAGAGTTGAGGATTTGGGAGGAGAGTTGGTGGGGGGATACGTGGGAGGATCTTTCCATGGCGGAACTTCTCATGGGGGAAGAGACTTTCAATGGAGGGGGGCGCAGGATTTTCTAGCATTATTTAAAAAACAATGAAAAAATAAATATGGAAAGTTTTTTCTACTGAAAGTGAGGAGCAGCATTAAAACTTAAAACGAACATAAATTATTACGTATATTAGGGGTTTACCTTCTCGTAATACCTCTCTCTTTACACTAAAGTATTTTTAGCGAATTCAACTATTTATTCTACGGCCTTGTGATTCAGGGGTCATTCTTAAGGAAATGGGACACAATTTAAGCTTTAGTATAAAAGCGAGGTATCGAAGAGGGATGAGCCCCCTCATATACGCAATAAAAAACATACGAATATAAGTTCACTACGTAAGTTAATTCGTAAGTTACGTATATTTTTTTACTTATGAAGACGTTCGTAAAAAATTAAAAGTTATAGTTGCCTTTTTAAGTAATCAAAAAATTGGAGGGCAACTAGGCCTCCTCCCTCGCTCCTTTTTTCTCAAAAATCTTCCTATTAAAACTATGAAAAAGCCATTTAGCCCAAAAAAATTAATATGCAAATTTCGTTTTAATTATTTATGTGCGGAAAGCCAAGATCAAAACATGCATTAATTCAAAAACGTCCAGAAATTAAACAAAAAAACAAAAGTTTTTTAAAATGAAAGTAAGGAGCGACATTAAAACGTTAAAACGAACAGAAATTACTCCGTATATGAAATGGGCTGCTTCCTCATCAACACTCCGCTTTTTACGCTAAAGTTTTTTACTGTTTTAAAAATAAGAGTTGAGAGAAAGAGTCAAACTTTAGCGTAAAGAGCGGGGCGTTGATGAGGAAGTAGCCCCTTTCATATACCTAGGAATTTCTGTCCGTTTTAACGTTTTAATGTCGCTCCTTACTTTCATTTAAAAAACTTGTTTTTTTGGTTTAATTTCTTCCCGAACCGACGTGTCGTTATAAGCTATCATTGTGAGACCTTACAGGCTAGTTTGTATGACTTTCAAATATGCATAGTGTCTAAATATTTCCTTTAGGAAAGGATGCCAGGAACGAGTCCAAAAATGGAACATGTTTTCCTGCCAAATATACGTAGCTCTGGGAACTCTATTTTTGGGGGAACTAAACCCGTGTGGATGCTAAGGAAACACTGTGAGAAGTTGCCAAAATATGCGATAGACTTAAAAGCAACATTTTTGAAATTGAGAGAGAATTAATTTCTGAGAAAAAAAAGGATTGTTCCTCGTTTTCTAATATGAGACTATCAAACAGTTCGTGGTAACGAACTGTGGTAAGGAGCGACCCGGCTCAATAGTAAACGAAAAACGGAATTTTGGTGCTAAAAGATACATCAAAAGAATCGAATTTTTATGCTGATTTGAAATATATAAGTTTCATCAAATTTAGTCTTTGTCATCAAAAGTTACGAGCCTGAGAAAATTTGCTTTATTTTGGAAAATAGGGGGAAACACCCCCTAAAAGTCATAGAATCTTAACGAAAATCACACCATCACATTCAGCATATCAGAGAACCCAATAGTAAAAATTGTAAGCTCCTATCTACAAAAATGTGGAATTTGGTTTTTTTTTTGCCAGAAGACAGATCACGGGTACGTGTTTATTTGGTTTTTTTTTTTTTTTTTCCCAGGGGTCATCGTATCGACCAAGTGGTCCTAGAATGTCGCAAAAGGGCTCATTCTAACGGAAATGGAAAGTTCTAGTGCCCTTTTTAAGTGACCAAAAAAATTGGAGGGCACCTAGGCCCCCTCCCACGCTAATTTTTTTCCCAAAGTCAACGGATCAAAATTTTGGGAAAATCATTTTGTTCCGCATAGTTGAAAACCTTAATAACTATGTCTTTGGGGATGAATTACCCCCCACAGTCCCTGGGGGAGGGGATGCAAGTTATAAACTTTAGCCAGTGTTTACATACAGTAATGATTATTGGGAAATGTACAGACGTTTTCAGGGGGATTTTTTGATTTTGGGGTGGGGTTGAGGGAAGGGGGATATGTGGGAAAATCTTTCCTTGGAGGAGTATGTCATGGGGGACGAAAAATTCAATGAAAAGGGCGCGGGATTTTCTAGCATTACTATAAAAAAAAACAATGAAAAAATAAACATAAAAAAGTTTTTTCAATTGAAAGTAAGGAGTAGCATTAAAACTTAAAACGAACAGAGATTATTACGCATATGAGGGGTTCTAGAAATACTTTAGCATAAAGAGCGAGGTATTTAGGAGGAGATAAATGCCTCGCTCTTTATGCTAAAGTATTTTTAGTAATTTCAACTATTTATTCTACGGCCTTACTGATTCAGGGATCATTCTTAAAGAATTGGGACAAAACTTAAGATTTAGTGTAAAGAGCGAGGTATTAACGAGGGGACAAACCCCCTCATATACATAATAAAAATATAAGAATATAAAAGTTTGTTACGTAAGTTAATTCTTAAGTTACGTATATTTTTTACTAATAAAAACGTTCGTCAAAAATTAAAAGTTCTAGTTACCTTTTTAAGTAACCGAAAAATTGGAGGGCAACTAGGCCTCCTTCCCCACCCCTTATTTCTCAAAATCGTCTCATCAAAACTAAGAGAAAGCTATTTAGCCAAAAAAAGAATAAATATACAAATTTCATTTTAAATCAAACATTCATTAATCAAACAAGCATTAATTCAAAAACGTTCAGAAATTAAATAAAAAAAACTTGTTTTTTTAACGGAAAGTAAGGACCGACATTAAAACTTAAAACGAACAGAAAGTACTCCGTATATGAAATTGTTTGTCTTCTCCGCAATCTTCTTTACGCTAAAGTTTGACTCTTTGCTACAATTCTACTCTTTAAAACAATTAAAAACTTTAGCGTAAAGAGTGAGGGATTGCTGAGGGGACAACCAATTTCATATACGGAGTAATTTCTGTTCGTTTTAAGTTTTTATGTCGCTCCTTACTTTCAGTTAAAAAAACTATTTTTTTTTCATTTAATCATTCAAAGAATTCAATATGCATGAGTTGAACCAATATTTATTGCAATTCATAGAAAATAATATTTGAAATGTGGAATTTTGGGCGAAGAGTTTCTAACTGAAACAAAATTAATATAAACAAGAGCTAAAAAATAATTAGATATTAAATAATAGTGCACGCGTGAAGTTGAATGAAAATCAATGGACGGTTTATAGAAATTAATATTTTAAATGTTTCCATTTTAATAGAAATCACGGGTGTGGTATTTTGTTTCCTAAGCGAACAATTTTGAAACCCAAATTTGTCAAACGGCAGAACAACAGGTAAATTACAATAAAATAGAGGAAGCTATGGAAAAATGTCAAAATTGTGTAGATTTTAGTGGGAATTGAAAACAGTGTAATCGGGAAATTTATTTCCCGACTGTGCAGTTTTGAGGCCAAAACTTGTTAGACAGAAAAAAGAGGGCAATTACCTAACAATTATAGGAAGGTATGGAAAATTGTAAAAACCGTGACAATTTAAAGCGAGGGAGCTTAGCCCCACACGCCTACTAAACTCCACAAAATTATCGAATCAAATTTACAGTTGAACTAAAAAAAAATGGATTAAAGAAAATGAGCAAAAAAAATGTCATGATCAACATGGAGATTCATGTGTAAATTTGGGAAAAGGCTTTAAAATTTATTTTTATGGGAGATAATATAAATTCAATATCTTTTTTAATGTTATTTGTCAATAGGATATAACCTCATTCAGACGAAATGAACAATGGCAGAACTATTAAAAAGGTAAAAAGAACTTGAAATATTTATTCAGTTTATTATAAAATTCTTATTCAGCCTGATAAGCGAGCAGTGTCCCAGAAACAGTGTTTACAATTCCGCACAAAGCATCACTGGGGGCGCAAGAAATAATTTTAGGGAAATTCTCAGAAGCGGTTTCGGAATATGATTTTGTAGATTATTTCTGAGGGGATGTTTGAAAATAGGTTTTACAGAATCATGTAAAATGGGACGAATATAAACTTATGTTTTTAAATACCCATCTGCTCTAAAAAATAAAGAAAACTAAATTGGCGTTTTATTTATTGATCATTATATTAATGAAGGAAAAAACAAATTTCAATCCAACCTAAAACTTAATCTTTTTCACAGGTAGTCGGAACGGTAACAAAAAAAAACTCAAATGAGGTTAACACCTCAAAATAGCGTAAACTGGGTTATGAGGCTAGTCCCTGAAACATATCACAATCTACAGAATACTTTATTTTTTGAACTTGTTAGTTTGACAACTTTGAACCACTTTTAAATTCGACCAAATTACGACCAGTATTTCCAGTTTACGGCCAGTAAACCAGTTTTTGGGACACTTCGCCAATGATAATTCAAAAACCGGTATGTTACGTAGTTTAAATGTTAAGGGACAGCGGAAAACTGAACATTTATCAATATCATCGTGATCAACTTTGATTTGACGAACTAGAACACCTTTTAAATACGACCAGTACGACCATTTTACGGCCCGTGCGACCGATTTACGACAAGTTTGACTGGTTTGCCGCCAATAAACCCTATTTCGGGACACTTTGCCAATGATTGAAAAGCCAGCATGTTACAGGACAGTGGAAAACTGAAAATGTACCACCATCATCGTGGTCAACTTTGATTTGGAGAAGAAGAAGCACTTTTAAATACGGCCAGTACGACCGTTTTACGGCCAGTGTACTCACTTTTGGGACACTTTAGAAACGGTAATTGAAAAGCCGGTATGTTACAGGAGAGTGGAAAACTGAAAATTTATCATCAACATCATGGTCAACTTTGATTGGTACAATAAGAATTACTTTTAAATACGGCAAGTACGACCGTTTTACGGCCAGTTTACCCATCATATATTACAGGATAACGGAAAACTGAAAATTTATCATCAGCATCATGGTCAACTTTGATTTGAAGAATTAGAACCCCTTTTAAATACGGCCAGCACGACCGTTTTAAGGCTAGTAGGCTAAGACCGATTTATGAGAAGTTTGACCATTTTACGTCCAGTAACCATATTTTTGGGACACTTTGGAAATGGTAATTGAAAAGTTGGCATTTTACATGCTTCAAATTTTACAGGAGAAAGTATAGCATAAACAGCTTGGCAATTTTGAAAGCAAAAAAAAAAAAAAAAAACAAAAAAAAAAAAAAACGCAAACATAGTCTTTAGCCTAGGACCGTCTATAGCCATTAAGGATAGGTGAATGGCTTCAATAATAATTAATAATAATCATTTATTTGTTACCCGCTTGTTTTGACAATTTAAGCGGAGTAAAAACGTTAAGGAAAGAAAAACAAAATAACACAAACAATACAATCAATACAGTCTAATCAAAGGGTGGTAAGGACCCAAGCTGAAAGCAGATATAACATCAAATAAACACTTTGTTAATACAGAGTTGACATTTTGTTGTTACTGTTGCAAGTTAGTATCTACCAAAATTACAACTACGGCTACACGCATACCGTACACCGCAAAAGAAATATAGAAATCGGCAGAAAACCATCCAAGGGAAAAATAGCACGAAGAACGTGCTTCTAAAAGCGTAACTGTAGTTAATTAGCCAGACACTCAAAGCGAAACAAGCTAAAATTACTTGAAAAATTAATACAGGAGTCATATAACTTCAGTTTCACGTTTGGCTTACTAATGAAGAAACAGGCGTCTAAGAAATGTCGTAAACACATATAAAATTTCAGGCTATTACCGCTACTCTTACGCTCTTTAGTTAGACACTCGTACTGCAAGTCATTATTTATTTTAATCGCAAAGAGTTCTTAACTCTAATTAACTGGAAAATTGGCCTCGTGGACGCAGCAACATTTTATAGCTAGATCTCCTGTGGTTTTGTTATGTCTTTAATTTTTCTCTATTCTCTATTTATCATAGCAAGGTAATTTTTAGTTCTTCCTTGATGCCGAATCAGTTTATTATTTACCTAAGTATTCGCGAGGGGGACATTAACCATAGCTTTATTATCTGAATAAATACCCTTATATTAAAGGATATATAATCGATTTCCGGGCAATCTTTCCTTCAAAATTTTTGTGAAAATACCTGGGCTTGGCACATCAAATTTCCAGATATTTTTAGTATTTTAGCTGATTCAGTATATAGCCAGAAACTAGGGTGTTCTTTTAGCGTTGAAAAGTTTGGAAGAATAAGAAGATTCTGCAAATCAAGATCAAAATATTGGAAGCTACAATGATGACAGTGGCCAAGTATAGTTCTGAAATGTGGGCACTCCAAAAGAAGTAGAATCTATTAGATATTTTGCAGAGAAATTGCCTACGGACTGTTTTGGGCACCCGTCTGACTGACCGTATTCCAAACAAAATGCTGTACAAAATGTGTGGTTCTATTTCGTTTCCTAGGACTATAATGAGATAAAAGTTGAGATAGCCAGGACATGTTCTGTGGATGAACGGACGAAGGATGACCAATTGCCAATGATCGTCATTTTCGGCCAACCATCAAGGGCCAAATGCAAAATTGGTCGTCTACGAATGGGGTGGGAGGAGGTCGTAAGGAAGGATTTAAGGGAAATTAGAAAATTTTGAGAGTGTGTAAAGATGAAGGCTTTGAATATATTGAAACGGAGAAGGAGCGTGCGCAGCTGTGCTGATCCTCAGGAGGCTTGGTGCTGCAGTGAGTTGTTAGTAGTAGTAGTAGTAGAAGTAGCAGCTGATTCCTAAAATTTTTAATCATCTTACTTATTAAGATGTTATTCATCTAACTTATTATTTATTCATCTTAAGATTTGTTCTTTTTAGTTTTAATTTTTGATTTTAATTTTACTTAAGATTTATTCATCTTACTGATTACTCATACTCTACTACTTACTTTGAAATATCAAAGAGGGATTATTTGGAAGGTTGATATATATATATATATATATATATATATATATATATTTATATATATATATATATATATATATATATATATATTATATATATAATATATATATATATATATATATATTATATATATATATATATATATATATATATATATATATCTTTACCCACATGTCCTCCTTCGGTGTCCCAAACAGTGATCCTTTGTGGGGCTAGTTCTGGCAGTTGGGGCAGGATAAATTCACTGAATAATGAAATGTAAAAGAATATGAGCCCTAATGGAAACAAACTAGGTAACTTAAATGCAGCTCAGTAACATTAGTAAGAAAAATCAAAAAATTTGCAAAAACAGGTAAAACATCTTTATCATTAAGACTAGTATAATCAAAAAAAACCTGCCAACTTCGGTTCAAGACATACATAAAATGATCTGCCAGCACAACGGTCAAACGAAGCAATCTCAACGACCGAACGATCTATATAGCAATTAAAAAAAAAAGTTTTTTTAAATGAAAGTAAGGAGCGACATTAAAACTTAAAACGAACGGAAAAAACTTGTTTTTTTTTGTTTAATTTCTGGACGTTTTTAAATTAATGCATTTTTTTATCTTGGCTCTCCATGCATAAGTAATTAAAACGAAATTTGCATATTAATTTTTTTGGGCTAAATGGGCTTTTCATAGTTATAATTGGAAGATTTTGAGAAAAAAGGAGCGAGAGAGGAGGCCTAGTTGCCATCCAATTTTTTATTTACATAAAAAGGCAACTATAAATTTTAATTTTTTACTAACGTTTTCATAAGTAAAAAATATACGTAACTTACGAATTAACTTACGTAGCGAACTTCTATATTCGTATGTTTTATTGCGTATATGAGGGGGCTCACCCCTCGTCAACACCTCGCTCTTTACACTAAAGCTTAAATTTTGTCCCAATTCCTTAAGAATTACCCCTGAATCACAAAGGCCGTAGAATAAATAGTTGAAATTACTAAAAATAATTTAGCGTAAAGAGCGAGCTATTACGAGGAGGTAAACCCCTCATATGCGTAATAATTTCTGTTCGTTTTAAGTATTAATGCTGCTCCTCACTTTCAATAGAAAAAACTTTTCATATTTATTTTTTCATTGTTTTTTTTTTAAATAATGCTAGAAAATCCTGCACCCCCTCCATTGAAAGTCTCTTCCTTCATGAGAAGTTCCTCCATGGACAGATCCTCCCACGTAACCCCCCCCCCCTCAACTCACCCCCCAACCAAAAAAATCCCCCTGAAAACGTCTGTACACTTCCTAGTAACCATTACTATATAAACACAGGTCAAAGTTTGTAACTTGCAGCCCCTCCCACGGGGACTGCGGGGGAGTAAGTCGTCCCCAAAGACATAGTTATTAGGTTTTTCGACTATGGTGAATAAAAAGGCTATCTCAGAATTTTGATCCGGTGACATTGGGGAAAAAATGAGAGTGGGAGGGGGCCTAGGTGCCCTTCAATTTTTTTGGTCACTTAAAAAGGGCACTAGAACTTTTAATTTCCGTTAGAATGAGCCCTTTCGCGACATTCTAGGACCTCTGAGCCGATACGATCACCCCCGGAAAAAAAAAAAAAAAACAAACACGCATCCGTGATTTGTCTTCTGGCAAAAAATGCGAAATTTCACATTTTTGTCGATAAGGGCTTGAAACTTCTACAAAAAGGTTCTCTGATACGCCGAATCTGATGGTGTGATCTTCGTTAAGATCGTATGACTTTTAGGGGGTATTTTCCCCTATTTTCTAAAACGAGGTAAATTTTCTCAGGCTCGTAACCTTTGAGGGGTAAGACTAATGTTGATGAAATTTATATATTTAAAATCAGCATTAAAATGCAATTCTTTTGATGTAACTATTGGCATCAAAATTCCATATTTTAAAGTTTTGGTTACTATTGAGCCGGGTCGCTCCTTACTACAGTCCGTTACCACGAACTGTTTGATTTAATGGGTATTTCGAATATTTTCAAAAACCCTATTTTATTCCATGTTCAATATATCATTGATCACCAAGTGGGAGCTCACTATATGTTTAATTTGTCAATACTTCAGTCAAGTATGGCTATGTGCAGAGGTGTAATAGAAGTAGCATTTCAGCAATTTGAATATAACCGCCACAAAATTTTCCACACTAGGCATTTGACAGAGTACCGATAATTAAGAACCATAAAACACGAACAGAATGAAAAAGGAACACAACCCAATCAACTTAAAAATGAGATACGAACTATTGATTGCGAGTAATTTTCAAGAGGTGTTGATCTCATCACATTCATTATTCGCATTTCATTCCTCTTAGTTAGCACCTTAAATGCTAATTCGACCACAAAAGCTATCCTTTGTACCTGGCGCCCACTAAACAATATTACATTTGAATATTAATTGTTATACGAAATAACATCTTGATACAAGAATGCACGAGGCTTGTATGATTACCAGTAATTGACTATGATTCATTTGGTTAGTTATGAGGTATAATAAAGAGCTAAAGAGATGTTACAGGAGAGACAACCAACGCCACGTCGAGTGGCGCCTTGTTCACCCCGGGAGCTCACCTAATCTCTAGAGCTCAAAATAATTGCTTGTAAATAAATGTCCTATTAAGCAAATTAACCTCTATATTCTTTATTCATAGTACAACGTACAATATTACACATTTTCATTCAAGACATATTTCTTATATATCCATTTCTTCTTCTCTAATAATTATAATTCTCGTCTATGTTCACAATTACCAAACTGCAAAAGTGAAATCAGCGTTCATATTATATATATATATATATATATATATATAAATATTATATATATATATATATATATATATATATATATATATATATATATATATATATATATATATATATATATATATATATAATATATATATATCTGGAAAGATTCTATATTTGGAAAGATTCTCGCTGGAAAGGAAACGAAACAGTTTATATATATATATATATATATATATATATATATATATATATATATATATATATATATATATATATATATATATATATATATATATATATATATATATATATATATATATTATATATATATATACGTAAACTTTACAATTGAAAAATTTGCATTCGAGGCAGAACATAAATAAATTTGTTCATTTTTATTCTTATTCTTCCTTTGAAATCAAATGTTAACTTTTTCGCGTAAATGTAATTTGCTGTTTCAACCATTCTTTTAATATCACTTTGGAGGGGGGCACAATATTAGGAACTAAAAAATTGGACACAAGGTGAAAAACGTGTCCTAAAAATCGGTTATGGACCCCAACCCCCTACCCCTTTTCTCCTGTGTCAAATCTATAAAAAAAAATTGATTACCTAATCTCGTTCGTCCACTGCGAACCTATTCTACTGCACTGAGTTTTCAGCCGGAATTCTCTCTTGCCTAGGCCCTTAGGCTGCTTATATGTCAACCCAAAATCACATTTACCCATATAGAATTTATTTTACTTTCGTCTAAAACTCTCTCCTGCCCAATCTCGTTATTCGGGGAAATTTTCCTTGTTTCTTTGGACTCTGTCTTCCTTGCGTAAAAAAAAAAAAAAAGAACAAAAAAAAAACAAAACAGATAAACAATTAGTAATGACCAATCGCTCCGAAGGTTACTAGGTTACACAGAGATCTATTGGCCTCAAATGAGCATTTCCAGGAGCATCAGACTCTAAGCATGTACATTTTTGATGGGTGCCAAGCTCCCTCCTCCCCCATATACAGGCCTGCTAGAAGTTTCTTGGAGGTATCCTGATTCTCTTAAGAATTTGACTAAAGGATTAAATATGTAATCGTTAGAACCATCCCTAGGCAATCACTGAATGATTCAGAATCAAAAAAAAAAAAAAAACAACTCCTATATATCTCAGGTTTTAGCAGAGTGTCTTTACAAGACGAATTGGCCCACGAGCCGTACTTTGTGCCCTTCAATCCTGCATATTGAAATTGTTGAACTATCTGATAGTTTGTGTGCAACTTGCCTAGAGGTTTCAAATCATGTTTAATGTTAGGGCTTAACCCCCCCCCCCCCACAACCTTTTTAAAATAGAATCCAGTCTGCATCACGGGAGCATTCATTTTCAGAAATCACATGCACAATGTAGCACGTGTAAACGTAGAGGAAGTGTGGCAAGCGTTGCAAAAACTGCGCCAAGTGCGAGTGAACTCTGCGGCACATTGGGCGTTCTGAGACGTACACCAGATGATGCACAGTGGGTGCTTCCAGAGTCTGCATCCTTCCTTTCTCTAAATAATGCTTACTGCTGGAGATACTGCGATCACATTTTTCACAAGTGTTTTCTTTCTTTTTTTTATTTTTTTATTCTGATGAGTAGAATCAGTTATAGTAGTATGCCCCTGTAACACCGACTGAGGGAGATACTAGTGATTCAGATGGATTTTATTTACAGTTACAGGAGCAAAAAGACAGGGTCCCATTCAGAAACATGGCATTTTTATTAGGAGATTTTAACGCCCAGGTCGGTAGAAAAAGGGATAGATAGTATGCTAGCCTAGGTAAATTTGGTTTAGGAAAAGAAAACAGTAATGGCTAGAGACTATTGCATCATTGTAGGTACAGCAATTTAATTATAACTAATACGGTGATGGGTCATAAAATGGCCCATAAGTTAACATGGTATTCATGTGATGGTAAGAGAGCAAACCTTATTGATTATATTATTGTAAACCGAAGTATGGCAGGATCAATACAAGATGCTAGGATATATAGGACTTCTTTTATTGATGTTAAAAGTAAAGATTACCATCTGGTAGTGTCTAGGGTCAATTTAAAGCTGAAATTTCGCAAGGGTAACTACCTCCAGGGAGGTTATGATGCTGGTAGACTCCAAGATGATAATTTGAGAGAAACTATCCAGGAACAGTTGAATAATAAAATGGAGGGTTTAAAATTTGACAACGTGGAAGATGAATTAAATAATTTTAGGGAAATAATTTATGAAGTTTCTGATGGTGTCTTAGGGTAGAAAGTAGGACTAGAGCAAGGAATATTAGTGAAAGAGCTTTATCTTTAATAGAAAGGAGAAGGGGCTTGTACAAGAATTACCAGGGTAATAGATCATATGAAAACAAAAGGAATGTAAAGGAAGCGGAGAAAGCATTAAAGTATGAAGCTAGACGGCATAATAGTCAAATAATGTACTGGCATGTTAATAAACTGAGAGGGAGTAGTCAATCTGGACTTGTTCCAGTTAAAGCGGGGCCACAATTATTGATAAGGAAAGAGATAAGCAGAAATGGCCAGAAAATTTTGAGAATATGCTAAACGAGACAGAGTTGCAGGAAAAGATATAAAAGAAAATGAAAAAGCTTTTGATACCTTGGGTGTGAAGGATGATTTGTTTTTTGAGGAAGAATTAGCGACGTCACAAAAGAGGATTAAAAAATAATAAGGCTCCTGGTGCTGATAGTGTGGTAAATGAGTTTCTTAAACATGGCGGCACTGAGGTTATAAATAAGCTACTGAAGATTATGAATATGATTTTTGAAAACGGGGAAGTACCTAGCAATTTTAGGGAAACCTTAATCAAACCACTGTATGAGAAAGGTGACAAGAGTGAGTGTGGGAATTATTGAGGCATTAGTCTGGTCTCTGTAGGTACCAAATTACTTAGTAATATGATACTTTTTAGACTGAGAGATGCTGTATACAAGGTTTTAAGAGAAGACCAATGCGGTTTTAGAAAAGGTAAAGGATGTGTTGACCAAAGTTTCACTCTTAGGTTAATAATTGAGAAGTGTGTGAGTTATCAAACACCTTTGGTCCGTTTTTATAGATAACGAGCAAAAGTTAGATTCCGTTGATAGAAGGGCTTTAGCACAGGTCTTATCCCTGTATGGTATACCGGACCAATATATTAAAGTGATTAGTGCTATGTACGAGAATAACACTTCTGCGGCTAAGGTAGGAAATAAGGTTAGCAGCTGGTTTCGTATTAAATCAGAAGTTAAGCAAAGTTGTGCTCTATTCCTCTTTATATAAATCATTTTGATGGATTTTGTCTTAAGAGACATAAGCAAAGCAATGGGAGACCACGGAATTGAGAGACTCCTGGACTTAGATTATACTGATGATTTAAGCATCCTAGATGAGAGTGTGACGAAACGAATGAACTTTTAGAGGTTTTGCTAGTTCAAGGTGCTAAAATAGGCCTGAAAATAAATGTTAAGAAGACTAAGTCACCAAGGCTATAAATAAGCGAAGATGAAAAGCTGACGTTGGGTAGCAAAAGGATTGATCAGGTGGACAACTTCACTTACTTTGGTAGTATTATTAGTAAAAATGGTGGGAGTAGTGAAGATGTTAAAAGTAGAATAGCCAAAGCTCAGGGTGTTTTTTGCAGTTAAAAAAAAGTTTCGGAGAATAGGAAGCTAAATCTGCAAATAAGATTAGAATATTGTAAGCTACAATGAGGACAGTGGTCAAATATGACTCTGAAGCTTGGACGCTCCGAAAAGCGAATGAAGATTTGCTAGATGTTTTCCAAAGAAATTGCCTATGGATTGCTCGGATTGTGCGTATTGCTTAAAAAAAGGTATAATCTAAATTCAGCTAGAAAAGCCTAAATGGCAACATAAACATTAAAGTTTATCTTTAAAAAATGCCCATAGCCAAAATCTTATATGTGGCATTTGACTTTTTCAAGGGGGATGGGTCTTCGATTATTAAAAATACGTTCTCCAACCGCTAATATTAAACACACTAAAAATAAAATAAAATTAAATAGAATGAAATAAAAATCAAATGCACTAATCTTAGCAAGTTTTTACGATTTACATGATTTGGAATCAGGTTCTTAATATGGGTTATAGGGAGAAATCCCGATAAGTTCTTTCTTTGCGAATCACAGTTGCAAATATAATAATTCCTTTTAGAAATTACTGTCTTAATATAAAATGTTGATACAATCTTCGGCTTACCGTTATTTGGATTTAATAAATAAATACAATTAATCGGACTTGTTAATTTGCATAATAGAATAGGTTAAATTTTAATAGCCCACCGTTGAGAAACGGTTTAAGGTACAGAACGCAGCAACGTAGTTTATATCTTTTTCGACTTGCCATATTCATTCTAATATTCTTTAATCATGCTAAAAAGGTATGTATCATATTTTAGTGGAATGTTCATCGTAAAGTAACTGTTATCATAGGATAACCTTTAAGCGAGAATCTTTCCAAATATAGGCAAGATGCTACTGTATTTAGCGAAAAAATGCGATATATATATACATACATATACATATATATATATATATATATATATATATATATATATATATATATATATATATATATATATATATATATATATATATGTATATATATATATATATATATATATATATATATATATATATATATATATATATATATATATATATATATATATATATATATATATATATATATATATATATATATATATATATATATATATATATATATATATATATATATATATATATATATATATATATATATATATATATATATATATATATATATATATATATATATATATATATATATATATATATATATATATATATATATATATATATATATATATATATATATATATATATATATATATATATATATATATATATATATATATATATATATATATATATATGTATATATATATATATATATATATATATATATATATATATATATATATATATTATATATATATATATATATATATATATATATATACAGACATAACCGTCCCTTGGGATACATGCGGACGTCAAGGAGAACTGGGGCGAAGAAATTTACCTAAAAATGGGATTGGCTCCGGAAGATATGAAATGAGTAGTGTATGTAAGGGGGACTTTTATGCCTCTTAGAGAATGTTGGAAATATTTAGGGAGAAATAGATTGAGGGATGGTCCTTACAGTTGCCCTATGTGTAGAGAGATGGATGAGTCTTTGCATCATTTCTTAGCGAAAATAAAACAGTTCAAAATAGGGATGGAACCTTTTTATTGACAGTGAACAGATACAAAATTTAACTGGATATTTCGAACACATATACAGTGTTCATCGTCAGCAGTACTTTCTTAGCAGTACTGTTTTACTTTCGTCATGGAAAGGCAGTGTGGTCTTCGAAGTTATCATTTCTTAGGGGATTGTAAGGAGTTGCGCTTGGCAATATTTGGCAGGGAGGTTGGGGGGAGGGATTGGATTTTGGAAATTTTTAAAAGTAGGTGTTACTTAAGTATAAATAATATTGGAAAGTTCGTCTGAATAGGTATGAGGTATCGCGATGATTTTCTTAAATAATTAGTTTTACCGTCTTTTCAGTCTATGTTTTGTTGCTGTATTTTTTCGCTTGTTTTGTGTTTGTCACCATGGCCCAACTGGGCTTTCGTGTGAATAAATCTATGCATCTATCTATAAACTTGATTTCTCTAAAACAATGTTACATGTTGATACTTTTTTTTAAGTAAAGTACTTTTTTCTCAAGTATCCCAGTTCACTTTCAACGATTGCTATATAAAAGTATTATCAACATCTTGAGTTGCCACAAAACTGCCTAGACGAGAGTATTTGCAGTAGTGTCGCCTATTAACACCTCATATATCTAGTACAAATATACCAAATAATCATATTTCCCTATGTTTGTAGGATTATAGAAAACTAGCGTTTTACTGAAAACACAAAACAATATAGGAGTTTTGGTACAGAAAAAGTAAACCGATTAATGCCACTTTTTACAGAATACAAATAAAGTATGTTTCTGAGTAATAATAAAGTGTATTTCTTACAATTTAAGATTGTTTATTATTCATTATTAGTATTATAGCTGATGGGACCAAAATGTTATTTTGTACTTATTTAAACTACTATAAACTGCTTATTTTTATGCTTATGCTTTTAAGATAATTTTAATTGTATACTGAAAGTTACTGATATCACAGCTGGTGTAAGACTACGAAAAGTTTTAAAGATTAATTTGTTGTTGTCAGGTTACGTACTCACTTTTAACTAATAAATTTACATTCTTGTTTTTTATACTTGGTTTCTGTGTTTCCAGTGAAGTGCCAGTTTTCTATAGTTCTACAAACATAGGGAAATAGGATTATTTGGTTTATTTGTACTAGCTTTATTGATATATGTTAGATGGACTACGAAGGAAAAATTTTTGCTCGTTTTAAGTTTCATTTCGCTCTTTACTTCCCTTGAAAAACTTCGTTTTTTTAAATTAATCTAAATTCTCCTTGCACCGCTATTCAGGCACATATGCAGGATTTTTTTTCGGGGGAGGGAGAGTAAAAGAACTTGATATTTTGAGCAATTGGTGCACAAAAATCAGGAAAACCTAGAGTTTTAGGGGCTGAAAGCTCCCTCTGCGTACGCTAATCCAGCCACTTTTCAAGGCGACAAGACAGAGGTGCTAGAACCCAGTTATTCTGATTTTAAGCAAGCAGACAGCTAATTTGCATGAACAAGTAGGCAGCATATCTCTTTGGAAACTATTTTCCAGTGGAGGGAGGGGGTAGAGCCGATCGAACCATTCAATGGAATATTGGCTCATCAAATTGGATGATGGGCTCAATCGATTCGTCCAAGGAATGGCTCACCAAATAGTTCGTGGTAAGGACCTGTAAGCAAAGGGCGACTCGGCCCAACAGAAACCGAAACGATTGAAAACAGAAGTTTGATAACAATAGGCTTAGGTACTTGAAAAAAATTTCGTGGTTCACGCTAATTCGAAATATATAAAATTCATTAAGTTTAATGTTGCCCAACAAAAGCTAGGAGCCTGGGAAAATTTGTTTGACTTTCGAAAAAGGGGAAAACATCCCCAAAAAGTCAAGTAGCCTACTCTTAACATAAATCGCATCATCGGATTCAGCTTTTCTAAAAATCCCAATACAAGAGGTCCCAATACAGAGGTCTCAAGCTCCATCTACGTAGATACGAAATTTGTATTTATATCCAGAAAAAAGATCACGAATCTTTTCTCTTTTTTTGTTTTCCCCAGGGACAATCGTGTCAAATCAATGATCCTGGAAGATCGGGAGAGGGCTCATTGGAACGCAAATTAAGAGTTCTGATACCTTTTTAAGATGACCAAAAAGATTAGAGGAGATGTAGCCCCCCTTCCACAATCCTTTTCCCCCAAAGATATCCGATCAAAATTTGAGACATCCATGTGATTCAGCATAGTTGAAAGGTCCAGCAAATATGCATTGGGGGATGAAATGACTCCATAATCCCTGGGTAAAGGGCTGTAAGTTACGCAATTTGCCCATTGTTCACATATACTATTTGCAATGGTAAATACACGTTGTTTTTTTTGTATTGGGATTTTCTGCGGGGGCGATTCTCTGAGGGGAGAATATTCCGTGAGTAGGAAAGTTCCTAGGGAAATTTTACACAAGGGGGAGGGGATATCCTCTTAAAATTTGAAAAATAGTCAAAAGTTAAGTTAACTAAAGCTTTTTCAGCTGAAAGGAGCAACGTTAAAACTTAAAACAAACAGAAATTATTTCGTACATTAGGAAAGTGCCCCTTCCTCAACCTTCACTCTTTACGCCAAAGTTTTACTTTTTGCCACAATTTTTTCTGAATAACTCATTAAACACGAGGGCCGTTGAATTTGAATGAGGAGTATTTTGAAGAACTTCAAAACTTTAGCGTAAAGGACGAGGGTTGAGGAAGGGGCAGCCCCCTCATATACGGAATAATTTCTATTCGTTTTAAGTTTCAGTTTTTGCTCCTTTCTTTCAGCTGAAAAAACTAGTTTTTATTATTTTAATCCAATATAAAGATACACCTTATGATGGAACCAAGTAAAAGAGAAGAGGCAAAACAGGCAGTTTTACCCAAGAACACTGGTTAACATTTCTGCGCTCTGATTGACACACTATATTACGTACAAAAATACGCCAGAGATAATTGGTTTTATTACATAATATTTTTAAACTGATTTTTTGTAGGCTTAAAAAGCCTACAAATCCTATGTTTTAGTATAAAAATACTGTCAATAACGATACAGAGCAAACGATACGATAGCAAACGACAAACTGATTTCATCCGCCGACTGTAAGTATAGTGCATAAATATCATACACTCTATTCAAACCTCGGAACCTGAAAATGTGTCGTTAATTCACAAAAATCGACTCTGTTATTAAAATAACAGGCAATAACTTATTCAATTTTATCCAATTACTTTCCGTTATGGGAAAGTCAATTTAATTTTACACAATTAGCTTTTTAACACCCACTATAATAGGCATGAACTTAGTGCTGTTAGACCTTAGAAAATTTAGAGTTTCGACAACGATAATTGTCTTTCAAAAATTTTGAGGGCAGAAAATCCCATCCCACACACACGCCATGGATTAGGTGTTGATTTAGGTAGCATACAGGATTAAACCTAAGATGTGTGTGCTGGAGAGAGGGGCCAGAATAATATTATTCAATTAATTTTGTCTAAGAGTTTCGAATGCTTCAAAACTCAAGAAGTTGGCATTTCCGAGGAGGGGATCCAACAGACCCTGCACAGGTGTCACCTTGATATATTTATATATCTCTGCAACGCTAACAATACCTTATCTCTTTTGCTGTAATTTGACAAGAGAGGGGCTTGTTTCCCCGTGTCCCAATGGGAACAATACTGAACTAACTAATAAACACTTCACAATGTTTATTATGGGGTAACGTACTTACGTATTATACTGACTACACTGTTGTTGTCGATCTACCGGTTTCTCTGTATGCAACTGGAGATAATCAGGTTAGCCTGAGTGAGATAAGCTTTTAAGCAGGTATATTTTAATTAGATATTTAACAGACAGAGTTAGTTATGTATTTAATATGATGCGTTCTGAGCGGCCTACTTTCCATAATTCTCTACTGTAGTTTCCATAATTTTGTTACTAAAGTATTATATTTTCATCATATTTTGGTATATTTCGTTATTGATTAACCTGACTTCACTTCTTGAGTGTAGTCAGTATAATACGTAAGTACCACTGGTAAAATACCCATTAAATTAATACAGTAATGCCTGTACTAAAACATATAACTTCTTTTTAAACCCTACCTAATTCAGTGTATAGGACAATTTTGAAGTTGAACCAGGCATCGAGGACAAACACACAAGGCCGGATTTAGCTTCAGAGGGACTTGGGGCAAGACTGGGGGCAAAGTTGCAGCCCAAAAGATGGTTACATCCCTGACAAACAGTGATGGACCCTTTGATCTACTTGCAAGCAATAACATTTTTTTTTCTTTAGCGCTATTGGACGTTTGAATTTAAATTACATATTAATAGTAAATTCAGTCAAAATAGTTATTAAGACACCTTTTGCCTTGTATAATAAAGTATCCGTTCGACACGAATCCCCTGATTTGTTATGCTTATGTTTTGTTATATTATTCATAGATGTTACTTATAAGCTGTCATTTTCAAAAAGAGAGATTTATGTGCAAAATTCTCATCTTTTATAGATGTTTCGTTTTTTTTTCTTGTACTTAAAGCCATGCGATTTGTAATTCATCGTGTTATGAATATATTTAGATTAAGTTTTCGAAGATTGTTCACAGGCTTGAATTTTTTCACCTTAAGTGTGGTAGAATTCGACGTTTACATTTTGTGACTATTTGTCATGTCATGTAATTTCTCGGGTTGTTTGCATTTTGGTGCAAATAAGACAAGTTTCAAGAGAACACGCCCATTATTTGCTTTTCTATTACCTAAAATTTAAAATGGCTTCTTAATTTTTCAAGCCACGTACAATAATATAAATAATAGTCTAAATATAAATAATAATTTAAATAAATATTATGACTAAATGCGGAATAATAGTGGGTAAAATATTCAGAAATGTGTTTCCTATTCTTGGGGAGCAACCCCAATTGAGTCTTACGCTGGTCCTCTATTGTCGAAATATAAAAAAGTAAATTTTAATTTTAAGTTCTACGCGAACAATTTTTGGGGATTTTAGCAAGCTTCGCTTTCATATCTAAATAATGATGACGACCATACTGCCTTTCTTCATCACAAAATATAGGAAGTACTGCAGAATTCCTGAAGGTATCTATAATCTAAATGTAGGTAGCGTAAATATCTACGGATCTAAACAACTTAAACGAATATTTCGGCTATATGACTAATAATCATTTTCAGCCAAATACAACGTTCACACTAAAACAAAGAAACCAAACAGAGTCTTCTAACTCTATCACTCTTCGATAAATTACAACATGGCTAAAAAAATACAATAAAAATAGACCCTAAGCTTCATTATCTCACAAAAGTTCAGCCGAGGGGGCTTCCACTTTCCAGCATCAGAACGCCACTTGTGCCACAGAGTTCCACCACGCTTGACACAGTTTCCACAACGCTTGGCACACTTCAACCATGCTTAGCACGGCTACCTGATGTACATGATTTAAGGAAGTCGGCACCCTCTCGGGTTCAGTCAAGATTCTAGCTGAGACTCCAAGAATCTTTGTGAGGTAATGAAGCTAAATCTGTGTCCAAATGTTTATATTTTTGTAAGTTTCGGAAGTAAAACAGTTCAAAATAGGGATGAAACCTTTTAATTGACAGTGAACAGATATAAAATTTTTAACTGTATATTTCGAACACATATACAGTGTTCATCATCAGCAGTAAATTACTTCAACCCTGCGGATGATGAACACTGTATATGTATTCGAAATATCCAGCTAAAAAATTTTATATTTGTTCACTGTCAATTAAAAGATTTCATCCCTATTTTGAACTGTTTTACTTTCGTCATGGAAAGGCAGTGTGGTCTTCGAAGTTATCTTTGTAAGTTTCGTTCAGCGTTATTTCATCGAAGATTTTTGGAGTCCCCCAAAACTCACTCACTCAAAAGCTCTTCTATCAAATACCTCTGAGCTAAAACCCCAAAAATTTGGACAGAGCCTTAGCTTCATTACTTCACAAAGGTTCAGCCAAGACCTAAAGAACCTTTGTGAAGTAATGGGGATAAATCTGTGTCCAAATGTTTATAATTTTTTAGTATAAGTTCAGCGCTATTTTATCAAAGAGTTTTTGAGTGAGTCAGTTTCTTATTAGTTTCCTTGCTTTCCAATTGGCCAAGCTCTGAATAGGTAGCTGGAGAAGTCTTGGAAAGGTAAACAGGAAGGGTGAACAAAAGAAGAGGTTGGCTGGTTCCCCACCCCACCATTGCACTTCCTAGCTAAAGGACCATGATACGTAGATTTGCACCGCCAGCTTGGACTATAAAGTCTAGTGCCGCATCCCTTACATTTTTACACACAGCTGGATCTTCAAGTACAAAGGACAGTGAAAATGTAAGATTGCTCGAAGAAGTTAAGTGGAAATTTACACAGCCGTATACACGTATATTATAATTTTAAAAAAATCAGGCGCTCAATTTTTAATGAAAAAACCTCCAAATAGTCAGTCGGGTATCATAAGGACGCATGTCCATAATTGCAAATTTTCAAAAGAGCAGAAAAAAACCTCACAGCTTTTTTATTCCTCCTCCGATAGCCGTAAAACAAAAACAGATTGCCATGTATTGATTTTACGTAACGAGCCTTTTTTACATTTATCAGAAGAAAAAATAAAAAAGTTGTGGGTTTTTTCTTTGCTCATCTGAAAATTTACAATTATGGAGATACCTCCTTTTGATACCCAACTGACGATATAAAGTTATGCAGCTTTTTCTAGTACTAGGTACCTAATTTATAAAAAAGTGAAAAATCAACAAAAATATAAGCTCATATGGTGCCAAACAGATTAAGAAGGTGTAGATTTCTCGCGATGGTGTAGTTGTCTTTGGAATTCTAATGTATGAATTTTACAACTACACCATCCCTCGATGGTGTAGTTGTCTTTGGAATTCTAATGTATGAATTTTTACGGACAAAAATCAAATTTAACGAGGTAATTTTGCTCCTTTTTTTTCATGGGTCAACGTGGCAACATTGACAAAAATGTGAAACTGCCCAAAAAGCTTCATAATTTTGACGCAACTAAAAGAAAATCTTAAAAAATCGCCGTTTTCAGGGATCGATAAACTATGGGTCTAGGAAAATGGTTCCAAAACACTAAAGACTTGATGCCCTTGGTACATCAAAACAAGGGAAAAAAACTAAATACAGTTTTCTGATTTTCCACCCTCCTGTAAAATTTAAGTTGCGCAGCATAACATCTTTTGAATTACCGTAGACGATTGACAACTTATACAAGCTCATATCAGTAAAGGTCAGAAGAAACATACACGAGCAAATATAAGTTTAAAACAGAAATTGCAGTGTTATGGTGTGATGCTGTATAAAAAAAAGAATAATGTCAAGACATGCCACACCTTCAACTTGATCTAGTAAATTTGTAAATGCAAAATGTGCTATTTGCATATACATAGGATCCCTATTAAGATAAACCAAGAAAATATTCACAAAAAAAAAGAAAATTGGAACTGTTAGAGTAATTGTACGGGTACAAGTTATAGGGTACTTATCAGACTGATGGGACTGTGTAACAAAACTGATTGAGAATAAATAACCTTTCGTCGTGGGTAACAACCAGTATCATCATAACTAATGTGCAAGAAAACAGTAATGAATCGAATAGACTTTGATTGACCTTTCCAATATTTTTTTGTTATTATTTTCTTTTATGCACTTCACATGGCTGACGTAGGAAAGTGAATATTCACCTAATACTTCGTCAGTCTAGTAAAAAGATTCATCATCACTTTCACTTGTATTCCCATTGTCTGTCCTATGGTATAAAGGGGTTAAGCACTAGTCTGGTGCGTGTACCCACCGGGGGTGCAGAGGTCAGAAATCGCGATTCTTAGTGGTTTCAATGTCCCACTTGCCCATTGTGAAGCCATCGCTAACGTAATGGACGCAGGATTTTAAGGTGGTGCTACATTGCTACGGCAAACCTATCAGGCTAAAAGTTACAGCCAAAATTAAGTGGCTTATGTGTTCTTTAAATCCTGAAAATTCCCGACGTTACAGTCTTTTTGCACCCAGGGGCACTAACAGGGGACAATCACCTCCTAGATCTTATTGCCCTCCTAGAATTTGAGAAATACCTTTTCGGGTATATTATTAAAAAGGTAAAATTCTAAATTAGGGGGACTTTGTTGATCTTGGAAATTATTTGGATTAGATAATGGAACTGACAGGCAAGGATCCAGGGCCTTAATAATCTCCTGGGAAGGTATTTTCAAGTAATTATCTCCACTCTTTCTCCCTCGAAATGACACTGACTTTTGATAACGTTTTAAAATCTTTGTGTTATAAAAGTGAAACCTTGCAAAACAGATCTTCCGCTCAAATGAGGCATAAAAAAGTGTTTTGAAATATCTTTGATATGGATGGCATAAAATTCTACTGAAATAAAAAAAAAAGATTTCTAAAAGCTTAAGTCAATGAAAAAGATATTGAAAACTCAACATCAAGGTAAAACATTTTTGTCAGAATTTAGATAAGTTAAATAGGCAAGAGGAATCTTCTAAGCCCTAGAAATCAGAGAAGGGTAGAGATGGTATCCTGGTAATACATTTTTGGGGTAAATTTTAAATCCTGGATTCATTTCTGAAAGTTCTATTCGCCTAACTCAACTACTTCCCAAAATCAATTAAAACCCATTATCTAGAATTTTACCGCAATCATCCTCCAAAAATATAAAATTAAACAAATCCTCCTCCAAAAATATAATTCACAGCCTGATAAATTATTTTGCCATTTCAAGTACTCCCTTAAAAATTTTTAAGGAGCTATCTTTTCCAAAGGCGATCTTATTTTTTAAGAGTTGTTATGCAAACGTTAACCTTACGCGAGGAAGGCTTCGCTCATATTCAAATCATATCGACTATGATATTAAAAACGAACATCAATTACATTAAAAGCCTCTCCCTCAAAAATTCCCTTAAAAAGAGGCAAGAAAAGAAGGAACGTTCAATTTGGAATGTTCACAAGAAAAGATTGCATTATTATCGAAAATGTACAATAGTAAATTCACTTCACAAGAACAGAAACGTCAATCTTTGCCTCTAATAACAACAAAGCGATCACCAGGGGACTCTTGATAACCAATCTTAGGCTAAACATACAACAGAAAGATTCAAAACACGTTAAGTACGTCATGTGAGGATTTTCAATCTACATGACGAGAGGGAATCAAATTGAGCTATTTGGCCAACGTGCCCTGCGGTCCTCACAATCTTCAGGTACACAAATATATATCACATTTTTTGGACTTATTAAGGGATTATTTTGGGTACTTTCCTTAATGATCGAATGATAACCGTTAAAAAATTTAAGATTACAGTGTGACTGCTCTAAGTCAGAACATGCTAAGTAAACGTTTCACAAATTATATTTGATTTCCACCGAAAATCAATCGGGAAGGGGGCCTTACTTCTGTATTCATTCCCGTGAATGTTCTTACTTAAATAAAATATAAATCTTTGTGAAGATGTCAAATCTCCATATTTTCGAACAATCGTCCTATCTACAAATCCGGGTGACTGATTTGTTGTTAGTAAATAAGAAAATATATATCATGTTCCCTAAATGTCTCCATTGGTTATTTTATGCACTTCGCTCACTTGGCCTCTGAGCCACTCAGGGTAAAGTCTCATACAATTCCTTCCTATCTAACACAGTTACAAAGGAACACGTAGAAGCTTGCATTAACTATTTCAGTAATTAAACTCTAAAATCTGATAAAAACACAATAACAACAGACAACAAAAGCAACAGTAAAGTGATTATCATAAAATATTACAAATCCAGCGTATCTAACCAAAATATCAGATATGAATGACAATCGTAGAAAAATAATTTTATTATACCTATGTTTTATATCAAATAAAAAGTGATAGTTTTATTTTTATTCTTGTTAGTTTTAACGATCAGTGATTGGTTAATAAGCGTTGTTTTTGTCCGCACCTGAATACTGAATAGGTTTCTCTACTTACCATTTATGGTTAATGGTACTGCCCACTAAGATGAGTCACTTAATACCTTGACTGTTTCAAAATCAAAAGCTGGTTTAATATACCCATTTCATTAGTATGATTGCAGCAATCGGTGGAGCAAGAACATTACTGATAACTAACTCAGAGCTCGAATCTTGGAAATTAAACAGATAAGAGTAGGAGCAGGGGTGTCAATTTGGAGGGGGGTTGCCCCTAAGGTGTTGGAAATACTTTTCATTGAAAAATGCCATTTTTTGGTATTTTCAATGATAAAAATGTATTTCTGAAAAATAAATTTTGCCCTCCCCCCTAAAGTTTCATGAATTGACGGAAAGGAAGGAAGGTATGGCGGCGAACAGAACTAGGTTCTAGAGTGTAAAACCGGAGTTTGACCCAGGGAATGATAATTCCCTTGGCTAGGATATTGTCTTTATTTACATTGACAAAGATCTGTCGATAAGAAAAAGTTTACAGAATTCAAATCCAGGAATCCTGGATCCATCATTGGGTATAACTAAGGGAAAAGATATGGATCGGGGTTCTCAGTGGATTCAAAAGAAGGTCAATAATAATTTTAATCAAATAAAGAGGTAGAATGTTTGAAGCAACACATCAGTGAAAGCAGGCACGAACGTAGACTTTATTTTCGTGAGGGCGGGGGGAATTAATAAAGGCAAATTTTATTTGATATTTTGACGACACCTGCCCTGGTTTCTGTAAAAAATTAGGCTTTTGGGTGGGGTCCAGGCCCCAAGCCCCCTCCCCTGCGTGACATCAAGCACCACTCCATTTTACTTCTTTATAGGTATTTCTATGAGAAGCATATTACCCTTCTGCTTCAGCTCTTCTTTTTATGGCTATAATGGAAAAGAGGCAAGCAATTTGACCAATTTCCTTTTCACATGAAGTACCAAGAACATTATAACAAAACGGATCCAGTCCCCTGGGCCCTCTTAGGTATATTCAAACCTGAAGATTGAAATTTTCTAAGATTTTCTTTTGGCTGTTTAAAACTTGTAAAGTTTTAGGGCAAAATTACAATTTTGTCAATGCTGCCACCTTGAACTACGAAAACATATAAGCAAAGCTAATTGGTTAAATTTGACAACGCTTTTTAGTCTGTAAAAAAATCGAACATTCGGAATCTTTTGATTCCCAAAGACACTGAAGTTTTTTTTTCCTTTAAATTTTGCAACCGTTACTACCTACCCTTACTCTATGCCTATCTACCTTAGTTCTGCCCGGTTGCAAGTTTCAAATTGATCGGGGATAAAAAAAATTGCCCATTTCTAGGCCCCCTACCCCCTCTCCCCACAAAAAATTAAATATTTGATCTTTTAACCCATAGAACGATCCCTGGAAGTTTCGAGCCAATCACATACGTAACATCAAACAATTTCCCATTTTCCATCATAAAACATACTTTTTTATTATAAAACATACTACTCCATTATTGTTATTTATATTAAACTAATTTAGCCCGATGTATAAATTAGTTCTTAAAGCCAGTAGTGATCATTCTTTCCTTACGAATATAACGATTAAAGTTCAAACTCTGTTATAAGAACGTATTTCTAGTAAGAGTTCTCAATTTTATAATAACGTATTTAAAAAAGACACGAATCACATTAATGGCGGCAAATAGAAGGACTAAAGCGGCTTCCAAACTACGTGGAATAATTTTCCATGCTAGGTGGTTAAGTTACATTACGTTAAGTGTATCCTTTCACGTTTAGAAAGTTTTTTTCACATTATGATTACGTAAAAATCCGCAAAACCATCATAATCATCGTTTAAAATAATCGCAATCATTATAAGCAGACTATTCAAAATCTAAAAATGTGGAACGGCGATGAAGATTCAAGCACTAATCAAGTATGAAAGGCTTTACAGGAAAAGTTAATTTTTTCAGACATGACATTGTAAACTTAGGTTACGTAAAATTCTATGCAGAGCTCCAGTCTACTAAGCACTGTTTATGTTTCAGAAAGAATTTGCTCCACAATTTTACATAACGAAACGTTATGTCAGAAGTTCAGGTAGTGTGAAAGGGTCTACGGCGTAGTGTGGAAGAACCATCATGGATAAACTAAACTTTCTTTTTATTCTCAGGTTACAATTTTTCGGATTTAACTTGGAGGAGGAGGTTCTTAGAATTACTATGATTAATTTCTTAGAACTACTATGAACTACATTAACCGTCAAGGATAGTGGTCGAAACTAAACTTTTTTTTTATTCTCAGGTCACAATTTGTAGGATTTAACTTGGAGAAGGGGGTTCTTAGAGCTACTATGATTAATTTCAGAACTACTATGAACTACATTAACCATCACGGATAATGGTCTAACTAAACTTTTTTTTAATCTCAGGTCACAATTTTTAGCATTTAACTTGGAGGAGGAGGTTCTTAGAACTACTATGATTAATTTCTTAGAACTACTATGAACTACATTAACCATCACGGATACTGGTTTAAACCACAGCTTAGATGCGAATATAGCTTAGATACCAATACCGACCAATATTGGTATCTAAGCTGTGGTCTAAACTAAACTTTTTTTTTCTCAGGTCACAATTTTTAGGATTAAACTTGGATGAGGAGGTTCGTAGAACTACTGTGATTAATTTCTTAGAACTACTACGAACTAAATTAACCATCACAGATAACCATCACTAAACTTTTTCTTTATTCTCACGTCACAATTTTTAGGATTTAACTTGGAGGATGAGGTTCTTAGAACTACTCTGTTTTCGTAGGAAGTGGTGCCGATATCCCTCCCATCTCCGTGAAGGTAAGCATACCAATATAACGTAATTTCAAGGTTATAAAAAATTTTAACACAAGTTGAGCTACTATTCCCAAATAGCAGAACTAGATTTTATAATGATGAAAATATTGACATTTGATACAAAATAAAATTCAAATTTGTAGCTTTTTATTACTTGTTTTACTTCGATAATGTAGCAATTTCAGAATTTCAGTGAAATAGACAATAGCTATTGGCAAACGAATTTTGCTTCAACCCTTTCATGTTTATGCTACATTTTGGCTGTGGTAACACAAAACTTGACATTCTTTTGGTATGTGACATTTTGGCGTCAAGTGACATAGGCGTTTAATGATTTTATTGTTTTATACTTAGAGCAGAATTAGATTTTATTATGAACAAAGTTGTGAAATTTGGTATAAAAAAAAAAACAATTCAAATTTATAGCTTTTTATTCAACAAAGCAAACAATTTAACAAAAATTGAAACAATTTTGCTTCAACAAAACAAAAATTTAATCAAACAGTTCGTGGTAACGAACTGTAGTAAGGAGCGACCCGGCTCAATAGTAAACGAAACTCTAAAAAACGTTGATGCTAAAAGATACATCAAAAGAATCGGATTTTCATGCTGATTTTAAATATATAAGTTTCATCAAATTTAGTCTTTGTCATCAAAAGTTACGAGCCTGAGAAAATTTGCCTCATTTTGGAAAATAGGGCGAAACACCCCCTAAAAGTCATAGAATCTTAACGAAAATGAAATGGGTTGTCTCCTCCGCAATCCCTTGCTCTTTACGCTAAAGTTTGACTCTTTGCCACAGTTCTACTTTTTAAAACAATTAAAAACTTTAGCGTAAAGAGCGAGAGATTGCGAAGGGGACAACCCATTTCATATACGGAGTAATTTCTGTTCGTTTTAAGTTTTAATGTCGCTCCTTACTTTCAGTTAAAAAAAACTAGTTTTTTTTTTTATTTAATCATTATAATGAAATGTAGTTCTGCGGTGATTCAATATAGGCATTTTGGCGCTGTGACATCAATGTTGTGCGATTTGAAGCTTTACGCTTACAGTGGAATTAGATTTTATCATAAATAAAATCATGAAGCTACATTTAAAAAACAATTCAAATTTACAGCTTTATGTTATTGTTGTCGCCTCGACGACAAAAAAATTAATCGTCTCAATGATATTGATGATAACTATAGGCAAACGACTTTCGCATCTGTCATCCGTTGTGCTTGACCTTGACACCCCTATTTGGCTACGACAATTCACAAATAGACATTTTTTTTGTACTCGAATTAAAGTCCGGTCCCTTAAACTAAGCGCTATCTATCGATTGGTTCGATCAGGCTATCTTCTATACGATCTCGTTCTGAGGATTTTTAGTCTCGCGTTGTTTTCGCCTGGTAAGCTTCATCCTCTTTTTTTACGCTTATAGAAACAGTTAGGAAACAGAACTATGATATTTTTTCCCGGAAAAGGCCCATTCACAACAAAATCTTACTAATACCGAAGTTTATCTAGCACTGATTTGAGCCAAACGGAATTTTTCAAAGAATATTTCGGCCAATCAAAAAATCCTAAAAAAGTCTTATTGGCTCAAATCAGTGCTAACTAAGTCATGGCACTATTAAAATCTTATTGTGAATAGGCTTTCATTGGATGCTTATTAGCAAGGCCGTGACCAGGGGGGTTAGGGGGTTTGACCCCCCCCCCAAATGTTTGTCCAACTAAAAAAAATGAATAGGAACAAATTTTTGATGCGTTTTTTGTAGCCCCCTCCCGAAAAAATCCTTTTGACCCCCCCCCCCCCAGAAAAAAATCCTGGATACGGTCATGCTTATTAGAATCTTCTCTTTGAAAAGAGCTGGGTCTTAATAAAACTAAAAAAAAAGAGTTTCCAGTAAAAAGTAGTCAATTTTCCGCTTTCGTGAAACATTGATGTTCTATAACATATTACCGTTCAAATTACCAAAGCTAAGTTTTTGCTACAATGACATGATTCTTGGTAAAAACCTTCTTGTTATTGCATTCACGAAAAAAAAACTATAGAAAAAACTGAATGAGTGGCTTACAGCGGTTCTTTTTATTGTTGTCTTCGTTTTTTCTTTTTCTTGTGACTAAAAGAGATGCAATTTTTATACAAGAAGTACAATATACCAAGATTGATCTAACAAGATACAAAGACTGGCATATGCTACAATTACAACTAAATCTCCAAAGAGAAGATTGCCGCGACAGCGCCTTTTTGCTCATAACAAAATTGTATATAGGAATTTGAATTCAGTCAACCATAAGCAAAATCTACAACATGTCAAAGAGTTACAAGCTCGACCATGGTGTGCACGTTCATGGCGCGGGAAGTCACTGAGGAGTGACACAAGCCATCAACCTCGAATCAAAAGCATGTCAGAAACCAATGGAGGTGTGATTGGTGACAGAGCTATAGATAGGGAAGCCGGCCTATATTGTATACAATTGCAGCATAAAGTGCGGATCTCCTTGATTCAACTGATAATGAAGAATGAATGCTTCATGGTACTGATAAAAATCATATGCGTAATACTCCATCAGAGAATAAATCATAATATGTTGATATAATGCAATGTCATTGTAAGGACCAAATTAGTGGGTAGAACAGACATTATAATGAACACGGCGACTTTGCTTCCTGATGTTTACCATCATTATAAAACAATAACGAATAAAACCAAGTCTGGTTTGTTAGACAAAATCTTGAAAACGACAAGTTTCATAAATCAAGAAAGGTTATTTGCAATGCTGATGGTCTTTATAGACCTAAAGGTGCTTTCGCACTACGCGGTAGAAACTTACACACTAGCCTAGTTTTGAGACTATGTTACATTGGTTAATCCTACGAAGCCAACTTTGTCCATAAAGTAGGCAGTATAAAGAAGAGTCAATCTCTACAAATGATTTTACATTACGTTACGTTATGGAAGAATCAACATCATAGGCAGCGTAACAGCGGTGCCTAAGTAAAGAGCGACCTGCCTTTTTTTATACTTTTCTTAACCAGACCACTTTCTGTGGATGACGTTGTCGTAAAAACTCTGGAGGGGCCGCATTCGATCGAAACTGAAAGTTCTAGTGACGATTCTACGAGACAAAAGAGATAGGATGGCAACCATCCCCCTCCCAAGTCCTATTGTTTTGCCTTCCCCTTCCCCTCAATCCCCAAAGACCAAAGATTTTATTCAAAATAGTCAAAAGGTTCAATAACTGTGCCTCCAGAGATGACATGGCACCCCAAAATCCCATGGGGAAAGGCCTATAAATTATGTATGTTGCCTTTTGTTTTCATTGAAATTTTCTTAATAGGAAAAGGAAGGGGGCATGTTTGATCCTGGATCTCCGAACAGGCTAGGGGAAATAAGGTAAAGTCTTTAGGGAATTTTGAGGGTGATGTTGAACTAAATCAAAGCCCACTATACGCATGAAGGTTGTCAAAACGGCGTATATGCAATATCTCAGGAAAAGCTCAGTGTATTAAGTTGAAACTTCCAGAGCATGTTGAGAGGGATGCTAAACCAACCCAAAGACACTATGTACATCCAGGTTATCAAGAGGTTATATCTGGAAATTCCAGGAATGGCAAAGAGTTCTAAGTTGAAACTTTCAGTGCATGTTGAGAGGGATGCTAAACCAACCCAAAGACACTATGTACATCCAGGTTATCAAGAGGTTATATCTGGAAATTCCAGGAATGGCAAAGAGTTCTAAGTTGAAACTTTCAGTGCATGTTGAGAGGGATGCTAAACCAACCCAAAGACACTATGTACATCCAGGTTATCAAGAGGTTATATCTGGAAATTCCAGGAATGGCAAAGAGTTCTAAGTTGAAACTTTCAGTGCATGTTGAGTGGGATGCTAAACCAACCCAAAGACACTATGTACATCCAGGTTATCAAGAGGTTATATCTGGAAATTTCAGGAATGGCAAAGAGTTCTAAGTTGAAACTTTCAGTGCATGTTGAGAGGGATGCTAAACCAACCCAAAGACACTATGTACATCCAGGTTATCAAGAGGTTATATCTGGAAATTCCAGGAATGGCAAAGCGTTCTAAGTTGAAACTTTCAGTGCATGTTGGGAAGGGTATTGAATCAAGTCAAAACACTAAACATATTGAGGTTGTCAAGTGGGCACAATTGCAATATGTCAGGAAATGCTAATGGTATTAGATTGCAACTCCAAGGAATGTTGAACTAAATCTAAAACCACTATGCACATCCAGGTTATCAAAATGGCATATCTGCAATATACAGGGAATAGCTATGGATACTACACTGCAACTTTCAGTGCATGTTGAGGGGGATGATGCATTAAATCAAAAGACAATATATACAGACAAGCAGACACTATGTGTTTTTAAAACAGCGTGTCCGCAATCAAGGCTTTATCCGGGGGCAGGGGGTTAGGGGGTTTGACCCCCCACCCAACCCCGAAATGTTTGTCCGACTCATAAAAAACGTAACAATAATGATTATAAACTAATTTTTTATGCGTTTTGTTTTGTAAGACCCTCCGAAAAATTCTTTTGTACTCCCCCCCACCGAAAGGAATTCCTGGATACGGCCCTGTATGCAATATCTCAGACGCTGAGGATATAAAGTTGAAACTTTTGGAATATGCTGAACAATATCAACGGACACTTCGTGCATCCATGTTGTCAAAATGGTGTATCTACAATATCTTAGAAACAACTATAAGTATTTGGCTGAAACTTTCGGTAAACATTTAAGGGAATGTTGAACAAATCAAAAGACGCGATGTGTATCCGGTTTGTCAAAAGAGCATGTGTGAAATATCTCAAAACATCTAGAAATATCTCACTTTCAGGGAATATTTAAAGTTTTGAAAACTTTCCGGTTGTCAAAAGGGTGTATCTGCAGTATCTTAGGGACAGACGAGGGTATTAAGGTAAAAATTTCAGGAAATATGAAACTGAATAAAGAAAAACACTGTATACGTTGAGGTTGTCAAAAGGGCGTATCTGCAATATCTTATGAAGGGCTAAGGGTTCTAAGTTGAAACTTCTTAGGAACGGCTAAGTGTATTAAAGTAAAACTTAAGGGAATGTTCAACTAAACCAAACTAAATGAAAACACTGTACACATCCAGGTTGATACAAGGGCGTATCTGCAATATCTCATGAAAGGCTAAGGTTTTTAAGTTCAAACTTCTTAGGAACGGCGAAGTTTATTAAATTGAAACTTTCAGTGAATGTTGAACTAAACCAAATTGCACTATGTGGATCCAGGTCATCAAAAGGGCGTATCTGCAATATCTTTGAACCGGCGAAGAGTATTGAGTTGAAACTTACAGAGAATGCTGAGGGTGACTAAATCAAGACATTACGTGCATTCAGGTTGTCAAAACGACCTCATTTCCACACTACGCACACACTCACTTGAAAGTCACAAATAAGATAGTTTATAGAGTCTGAAATGAACAGAGGTAAGTGAAGCCTACTATATATTTAAAAAAAAAAGTTTTTTTAAATGAAAGTAAGGAGCGACATTAAAACTTAAAACGAACAGAAATTACTCCGTATATGAAAGGGGCTTTTTCTTCTCAACGCCCCGCTCTTTAAGCTAAAGTTTGACTCTTTCTCTTAACTCTACATTTTAAAACAGTAAAAAACTTTAGCGTAAAGAGCGGGGAGTTGAGAAGGAAAAGCCCCTTTCATATACGGAGTAATTTCTGTTCGTTTTAAGTTTTAATGTCGCTCCTTACTTTCATTTGAAAAAACTTGTTTTTTTTATTTAATTTCTGAACGTTTTTGAATCAATGCATGTTTTGATTTTGGCTCTCCGCAGAGGAATAATTAAAACGAAATTTGTATATTTATTTTTTTTTGCTAAATGGCTTTCTCATAATTTTGATCGAATGATTTTGAGAAAAAAGAGCGGGGGAGGAAGCCTAGTTGCCCTACGATTTTCGGTTAATTAAAAAGGCAACTAGAACTTTTAATTTTTTACGAATCTTTTTATAAGTAAAAGATATGTGTAACTTATAAATTAGCTTACGTAAATAACTTTTGTATTCTCATGTTTTTATTACATACTAGCTGTTGGGATGGCACTTCGCGCCACCCCACCACCCAGTTGGTGGGGGCGCTTCGCGCCTTACTCAAGCCCCCCCGCGCGTGTAAGTCGTTACGCGCCATATTAGTTACGCGCCATTGTAGTTGTTTCCCTCTGTCCAACTTGTGATATATATATATATATATATATATATATATATATATATATATATATATATATATATATATATATATATATATATATATATATATATATATATATATGTTTTTAACAACATAAAACTTGCGAATATACAACATTCTTCGCTGTCCCATTGTCTGGGCATATAAATAGATTGTCAGGTTTACTGACTCTTGAACATGCAACATATAATTGTCCATGGGAAAAACAATCCGTATTCAGATCTATACCTCATTATTCTAATGATTGCCCTTGAGCTTTTTTGATGGTGATTGCTAATCGAACATTCCCTGTGTCCCCGTCGTCATTTATATATCCCCCTGTGCCCCCCGGCGTCCCCGTTGTAGTTGTGTCCCTGTGTCCCGGTCGTCATTTGTGTCCCGGTGTCCCAGTCTGTAATTTCTCTTTGAGTGTCCCGGTCGTCATTTATATATCCCCCCTGTGCCCCCGGCGTCCCCGTTGTAGTTGTGTCCCTGTGTCGCGGTCGTCATTTATATTCCCTGTTTCCCGGTCGTGATTTGTGTCCCGGTGTCCCAGTCTGTAATTTCTCTTTGAGTGTCCCGGTCGTCATTTATATTCCCTGTGTCCCGGTCGTCATTTGTGTCCCGGTCTGTAATTTCATCGGTTGACATTAATATGCACGTAAGGCACATTAATGCACGTAAGGTTAACATTAATGCACGTAAGGAAAAGAAACAGTATATATATATATATATATATATATATATATATATATATATATATATATATATATATATATATATAAACTGTTTCTTTTCCTTACGTGCATTAATGTTTGCAAGGATTAGATTGATTTTTCAAATGATCGATATGATAATTTCAAACGATGATTTTCTGAGTGATCAATACACTAAATGCATGATCAGATTCTTAAAAAAAAAAAAAAAAAAAAAAAAAAAAAAAAAAAAAAAAAAAAAAAAAAAAAAAAAACTGAGCAATTTTTAACGCACTTGCATTTGCATTAGTATAGGTCTTTAAAGGGGCGTGGTTATTCTTGTTGCTCGAGACTTTTGAGTTGTTTAAGATAATGACGGGGAGGTTACGGGAAGAAGTAGTGTCCCCAGTAATTCCTATATACTCATTAAAGAACTGTACGCAAATTAGGAAGGAACACGAGATGAATTTGACCCTGTGCACACTACTTCACCATGTTTTCGGGTAATAAATCTTAAATGTGTAGCTTGTCCTTGTTAATATGCGGGACGAACGGCGGGTATAATTTGTAATTATTTAGCTAGAAAGAATATCTGACCGACGCCAAAGAGAAGACTGACCAGAATAGATAAGTAGATGAACAAGAAAATTCCTCAACAGCGCAGAAAAATTTATTATACACATCAACACCTCCGACCCGAGGTCTTATAGCTTAGGGATTTGAGTAGCATGAGAAATTATAAGCGCTACCGTTGATACCAAGTGCACATTAGCGCAAAGCCTATCTCAAAAATTATCTAAGGAAATGTTTGGTTTAATCACTCCTTATACAGGAAGGCTAAACACTTGTTGTCAAAGTAAATTGATTATAACTGATTATGGCTTTTAAGTTGGGCCAGCATTGTTCTATAGGTGCTGCAAATCACGGTGGCTATTCTAAACATGGCTACATGTTCAATGGAATATTTACAGGAGTTGCATGGTAAATACAAATGGAGATAATAGATAAATAAATACTTTGAAATATATGGGCTAGTCAAAAAACCGAATATAGTAATCATAAACAGGGCGGTGGAGTTGACAAAATAATTTATGACACTAATATCATGTCCGGGGTCAAAAATATAGCATGGTAAATACATGGCAAAAATCGCATGGTAGATGCAATTTAGAGTAGGACGGTAAACGGTGTAAGGTAAACACAAATGGAGATAATAGATAGATAAATACTTATAAGCATATGGGCTAGTTAAAAATCCAAATACAGTAATCATAAGCAGGGCGGTGGAGTTGACAAAGTAATTTATGACAAAAATGTCATGTCCAGGGTGAAAAATATGGCACGGTAAGTCCATGGTAAAAGTTACATGGTAAATACGACTTCCGCAGTAGTATGGTAAACACAAATGAAGCTAAAATAGATTAATAAATGCTTCGAAATATATGGGCTAGTCAAAAAACCAAGCAGAGTAAGCACAGGGTCGCGGGGTAAGTGTAGGGCTGCACGGTAAATACAAATGTACATAGCAGGTAAAAAACATTTTGAAAAATATGAGCAGGTCAGAAAATGGAATACAGTAATCATAAACAGGACAGTGAAGTTGACAAAATAATTTATGGGACCACTCCATGCCATGGGTCAAAACTGCCACAAGGTAAGTACACGGTAAAATGCGACTTTCGAATTTGCACAGCAAAAGCTTAACGGTGCAATGGTAAAAGTGATATGGTTAACGGTGCTATGGTGCTACGGTGCATTGTAAATACAAGTTTAGACACTACCTCGCTCTTTACGCTAAAGTATTTTTAGTAATTTCAACTATTTATTCTACGGCTTTTGTGATTCAGAGGTACTGGCGGGGGGGGGGGGTGAACCCCTCATATATGTAATAAAAACATGAGAATACAAAAGTTCGTTACGTAAGCTAATTTATAAGTTACGTATATCTTTTGCTAATAAAAACAGTCGTAGAAAATTAGAAGTTCTAGTTGCCTGTTTAAGTAACCAAAAAGTCGGAAGGCAACTAGGCTTCCTCCTCCGCTCCTTTTTTTTCTCAAAATCATTCGATCAAAACTATGAGAAAGCCATTTAGACAAAAAAAATAAATAAAAAAATAAAAAAAATGCAAGTTTCGTTTTAATTATTCCTCTGCGGAGAGCCAAAATCAAAACATGCATTGATTCAAAAACGTTCAAAAATTAAATAAAAAAACAAGGTTTTTTAACTGAAAGTAAGGAGAGACATTAAAACTTGAAACGAACAGAAATTACTTCGTATATAAAAGGGGCTGCTTCCTCATCAACGCCCCGCTCTTTACGCTAAAGTTTTTTACTGTTTTAAAAAGAAGAGTTGAGAGAAAGAGTTAAACTTTAGCGTAAAGAGCGGGGCGTTGATGATGAAGCAGCCCCTTTCATATACGAAGTAATTTCTCTTCGCTTTAAGTTTAATGTCGCTCCTTACTTTCAGTTAAAAAAAAAACTTGTTTTTTTAATTTAATATTTGAAAGAACAGACCTAGTCACTTATACTTAGCAAGATTTGTCAATTGCTTCAATCTGTTTTCTCCTATATGATTATATTTTCAAGATATTTAGACGTTTTTCTATTTTTCAAGATGCATTTTGCATCTTTGTCAGTAATTTAAATAGATTAGATACAGAGCATTGGATATTAGATAATTGTTTCGTTGTTTTATGGATGCCTATTAAAACTTTCATTTGAAACAACTGGATCTTAATAGAAGTCCAAAGAATGTAGCGGGCTTATTATTGGGTAGGACACTCAACCGAGGGCTGGGGGATAATTTCCACTTAGAGTATCCCCTCCCTCCCCTACCCCAGATTTTGACAAATTCCTTTTTTTGGGGGGTATTGCTTTTTTGGTAATCTCACCTAAAAAAGGAAAACAAATAACAAAATTAAGGTCCCTAGATTTTGAAAAATAAATTTTGTCCCCTCTTATATTTTTGTGAATTGACACCACTGAGAACGATAAAAAAGCCTCAGAACATTGTTGACATATCGAATCATCTATTACTACTACTACTACTAACAACTCACCGCAGCACCAAGCCGCCTGTGGCCAACACATCTACACAAGCTCCTCTTTCATCCTAATCTATCCAAGGCTTCCCTATTTACACCCTCCCAGGAAGTTTCAATTTCCCTTAAACCTTTCTTTACGACATCCAACCCATCCCAACCGCGGACGACCTGCTTTCCGTTTACCCACATGCTCATCCACAGAAAGTGCCCTTCCCATCTCATCCTTCCTCTCATTATAGCCCTAGAAAGCGGGATTGAACCACACCTTCTGTACAGCCTGCTGTTTGAAATGCGGTCAGTCAACCGGGTACCCCAAAAAAGTCCGTATGCTGTTTCTCTGGAAAACATCTAGCAAACCTTCGTCCGTTTTTTCGAGCGCCCATGCTTCAGAACCATATTTGATCACTGTTATCACTGTAGCTTACAATATTCTAATCTTGGTTCGCAGACTTATCTTCCTATTCTTCGAAACTTTTTTAACTGTGAAAAAACACCCTGAGCCCTCTTTATTCTACTTTTAACATCTTCACTACTTCCGTCGTCTTTACTAATAATACTACCAAGTTAAAGAAGCTGTCTACTTGATTGATCTTTTCGTTACGTCACATTTCATCTTCACTTATTCCTATTCTCAGCGACTTAGTCTTCTTAACATTAAATTTACAAGTCTATTCTAGCACCCTGAACTCGCAAAACCTGTACAGTTCATTCATCTTGCACAAACTTTCATCTAGGATGCCTAAAGCATCAGCATAATCTAAGTCCAGGAAAGTTTTTCTTCCCCATTTGATGCCGTGTTCTCCCTTTGCCTTTCCTGTGCTCCTTAAGACAAAGTCTTCCTACCTTAACCACAGCAGTGTTACTTTCGTATATAGAATAGTTTTGCCGTTATGTGACTGACTATTAATAAAATAATCATAAAATAGTTGTGGTCTCAATAAATGTCAAAAAGCCCCCAGCCGAGTTTTCAGCTTTTCTTCTCTTTTTCAAAATTTACATTGCGTAGTATATTACTTTCTAAAATCCTGCAGCCGAGCTCTCTTTTCAGCTTTACTCATCACACGGAACGTGAAGAGTACATCAGTCCACTTTGGCAGGAATATAATAACAAAAAAGTTAAAGTGTAACAAATACACATTTATTTTTAAAAATATATAAATAATGGTGTAAAAATATGAATATAAAAAAGTGTGAAGAAATATTTGGGTATCAAATACGATATTTTCAGGACATTTTCCAATGGACAATGTACAATGTCAGACGTACATTGTACATCGGACATCGCACGATGGGCAATGTACCATCGAATAGTAAGAGCTGTGTGGGAAACAAAATACTACCTTGAGTTCTGGTCAAATATGTCATAGTCCCCTTGCACAAGAAAGGATCCGAAAATAATTGCGACAACTACAGCCCCATATGACTTACTTGCCAACCTGCTAAAATCCACACGAAAATACTCCAAGATCGAAACGTGACACATAACAAGACAGAGAAACATGACAAAACATGTCATACCTGAGTATCAAGGCGGACTCCGTCAGAACAGCTCAACTATAGAAAAAATATTTGTCATCAAACAAATCATGAATGATACTTGGAATTTGGTAAAGAACTATACCAATTGTTCGTCGACTTCAAGTACGCCTTCGGCCTGATCTGGCCTGGACAGATGGGAGTTAAGTAAGTCCAATTTTTTTTGAAGAGATAATTCAGACATATTTTGATTACCCCTCTCTTTTGCTCTCCCATCTGCAAGCGCGGTTGAAAATTGAGTTTTCTGTTCTCTTTGCCTTTCTGTTCGGTTTTTAATAGACAAAGTTTTATTATTGTTTAATTTTAAGAGTATTTGTAAAAAAAAATTATTTATTTTTATACTTAAGATCTAAAATTTTGGATTGTAACCTGAATTTTAGACAAAATCAGAATATCCAGTCGAAATGTTCCACCTGCCGTAGATTTGTGCAATGATGTTTTAATAGTATTTTTACTATGAAGCTATGGATGGATAAAAACTGGGATTTTATTCTTATGAATTGAAAATATGTATAATTTTGGGCTGCTATAGAGTTGAAGCTACCCAACAGGTAAAAAAAAATGCAAGTCGTGAATTAATAGAAGCATATTTGTTTCTTTAATTTTTAGTCTTAATGGAAGTTTCCAAAGCCCTATCTACGTGCCCTAGAATTTTCGAGAGATCAAGTAAAAATTGAATTTTTTTTCGCTACGAATTAATAGGCTACTATCCAATTTTCTTCCGAAGTTTGTTGTTCTCACTAATGTTTGCTTGACGCAGTCTACTTACCCGGAAAGCTTCATGCAGATCGAAGAAAAACAATTTTGGCCTATTCAGGGTTTCAAGAATCGATACGACCCAACCTTTTTTCAAAACATTTCTCCTCTTAGTTCCATTCTCCGCTCCTTTTCAGTGTGAGTTGCAAGCCGATCGGAGACAAAACAAGTTTTGGCCTATTTCGGGCTTCACGAATCAGAATAATAAATTATTTTCAAAAGTTGGAGTTTTTATTGAAGTCTGAATTGAGAAAGTATTTGAGTCTGAATTAAGAATGTATTTCTCAAAACTTTGACCGAAAGTCTTGGGGAATTACGAGATGCCAGAGGGCAAAAATGCCTTTTCACACTTAATAAGAAAAAACTAGTACTCTTACTTTTCGATCGAATGAGCCCCTTCACAAGCTAATACCGCAATCCCTTTAATATATATGACCAGTGAAAAAAAAACAATCAATAAACCTCGACACAATCAAAGCACAAGGCTCTTTCCCAAGCAACACTTTGTTCAACCAATATTATGGGGTACGGGGATTTTTTAGTTCCCTCTAATCCCTACAAGTAGGAATAATTCTAAGGATAGGTAAAAATCAGTTTCCCATAGAGAATTGACTTTCCTGTAGGAGAGGATTGAAGACACAAACCCCTGCAATTTGCCAAAATGGAATTTTAGAACACAGCTTGTTGAGCTTTAGACACAATTTCAGGCGATTCATCTACCCCTTTCCCAAGTATGATTACAATAGATTTTGGCACTAAGTGGAGAATTATAACGTCTTTCAACAGCAGCAAAGTGCACTTGGCACTTTAACAATAAATTAAATCACCCCTGTTTTTTCTAAGAAAACAAAAAAACACTTCAATCGTCTATCAACTATTTTAAAAAGTAGAGTTGAGAGAAAGTGTCAAACTTTAGCGCAAAGAGCGAGGCGTTGAAGAGGGAATAGCCCCTTTCATATACGGGGTAATTTCTGTTCGTTTTGAGTTTTAATGTCACTCCTTACTTTCAGTTTAAAAAAACTTGTTTTTTCTATTTAATATCAAAAGAATCGCCTTATTATAATGATTTTAAACATATAAGTTTCATTAAGTTTAGTTTTGCCGATGAAAGGCTACAAGCCTGAGAAAATTTGCGTGATTTTCGAAAAAGGGGGAAACAATTCCTCAAAGTATTATAATCTAATGAAAATCACACCCTAATGTCGCGGTTTCAAGCTCCTATCTGCAAAAATTTGCAAGTTTGTACTTTTTGCCAGAAAAATGATCACAGATACTTCTTTTTTTTTTACAGGGGTGATCTGACCCAGTGTACCTAGAATATGGGATGAGACGTTCAAACGGAAATTAAAAGTTCTAGTGCCCTTTTCAAATGACCAAAGAGATTGGAGGGTAACGTGGCTCCCTTCCCGCCCCTTTTTTCCCGAAGTCGTCCAATCAAAATTTTGATATAACCATTTTGCTCATCATAGTTTAAAGGTCCAATAACTATGCCTTTGGATATATCATGACCCCCTCTCCACAGCCCCAGAAGAAAGGTCAATAAGTCATAAAATTGTGCCCATTTTTTACACATAGTATTTGTAATCGTGAAGTATGTATGTATATGGGTGAATTATTGGCTGGGGTTTTTCCACGCGGGAATTTTCTATGTGGAGGGAAGTTTATGGGGGTGAACTTGTCAGGGGAAGTTACACACTGGGGGAATTTGCCAGATTTCCTATACAAATTTTTTTAATGTCTTGCTTTTTCTTTTCTGTCTCAACTTTACGCGTGGAATTGTTAAGGGTAATTTTCCAGGATAAATTTTCACCGGGATTGAACTGTCTAGAAGATAATCCCATAGAGAGGGAATTTCTCCATGGAGGTGGAGCCATATTTCCTGGCATTAGGCTACTTAAAAACGATCAGAAATTAAATTTAAAAAAATAAGTTTTTTTCAACTGAAAGTAAGGAGCATCATTAAAACTTAAAATGAACAGAAATTATAACGTGTATGAAGGGGTCTGCCCCCTCCTCAATCCCTCGCTCTTTACGCTAAAGTTTGAATTTTGTCCAAATTCTTTAAGAACGACTCCTGAAACAAAAGGGTCGTTTAATTAGAACAATGGGAAGCTTTTTTTTATGAGAAACTAAAACGCTTTAGCGTAAAAAGCGAGGTGTTGAGGAGGGGGCAAACTCCTTCATGCACGTAAAAACTTCTGTTCGTTTCAAGTTTTAATGTTGCTCCTTACTTTCAGTAAAAAAACTCTTTTTTTTAAATTTAATATAGGTAGAAATGGTTGGGATCTGTGTACAAAGATGGTGGTAAAGTGTTTTTCATGAGTAACTTAAGAATTCTTTAGTTTGTCTCCTTAGCTGGGAATAAAAAAAACTTGTTAAATATAATTAAATAGATAATTATACATATTTTTTTTGCTAAGTATATAACACCTCAAAAGATGAAATAATATTTTCAATATTTTCTTTCAACGGATTTTAAGAGATATGCATTCAATTCATTTGCTAGCTACGTATACAAATGGGGCATTTGGGCCCATGCTCCGAACCTTCGAATTGTCGAGATTGATATTCTTCAAAAATGTGTCCGACTCACCAAATAATTCGGCTATTCCCGTTTTTGAATTGCTCAACCTCCCTCCCCAAAAAACCTCTCCGAGACATAGACATATAACTTACAGGGCATGCAGGCAGCACAAGGTAGACCCAAATGAAAACACAAATTTTCTGAAGATTGTATCAATATGTGGCGACTGAAACTAGCCCAATAATTTTTTTTCAGGTTCACCTAAACGTACTTAAAGTGTGAGCAGACAGAGACAAGGGGACTTCGATGAAGACACAAGCTAAACATGAAAAGAAAAAAAAATGAAAAATGAAATATGAAAAATGAAAAATAAAAATGAAAAGAAAAATGAAAGAAAAAAATGATGCACTGATTGGGATGCCAGTAATAGGCCCAAGCTTGTTGTGTCTCTGATTACCAACAACTTACTTACTGGACGCGTATACGCTTGGTACTTGCAATATTCGTTATGTCAACCTCCCTGAAGTCGTAGCTAGAAGTCGATTTAGCATACTATGTGCGCTTAATAAATAACTTATAAATGAAACAAGTGGGTTGATATTTAAGTTTGAAATTGACGTATATAGGCAAGATTATAACAAAGCAAAGGCTGTAATCGCAAAAGAAAAAAATTCAGGAAAATTATCCCCCTGAATATTTCCCCTGTGAAAAATTCCTCCTCTGCGGAAAATTCCCTGAGTATTGTAACCATCGTATTTTAAATTTAAAATTATTTGTCTTTGACAAAACCTCTTTCGCAGAAAATCCCCTCGTGAAAAATCCCCATGGCGGAAAATTATACCCAAAAAAATCACCCTCAAAAATTTCCTTACATACAAAATAACGACTGTTTTATTAATTTAAAAGTATTTGAAAAATCAAAATAGCATTATTAACTTACCCATTGGGCGTTGTTGGATAGTATATATCCAGAAAATCTGAATAACATAAACGAAAGCAACTGTTAAGTAATTGTGTTCAGGGGTCTCTAATCTCATTCAACGATTTTTATACCTAAAACCTTTGCAAGAGTGTCCTCAACAAATTCTTAAAGAGGGACAGGGAAGCATTTCAAAAATATCCTTTTCTGCATCTTCATTAAAGAAATAAAAATATATCCTTGTCCCTCCCCTCTACATTTTCGTAAAATCAAAATGTAGGGCGATTTTTTAAAATATAATTTCAATCCTAACTTATCAGCACGTTGGTAATTTGCCGAAAAATTCTCTTCAAGCTTTTTATCCGCCTACCGTAAAATTGAGAATTATGTCTGGGTTCTTAATTAGAATTTGTAAATATTAGTGAACGCCCACAACCCGCTGGTGCATTATTGTTTAACAATTTACGCTGACCTTGCTGATGTAACGATATTCAAATGGGTTTAGCGTTGTTTTCAACGAGCAGAAACTGCGTACGACAAATTCATGAGCTAATTGAAAAACTTCACAACTGGCACTTACGCAAGAGGGGGGACCTTCGGGCCCACCCCCCCTCCGAAATTTTTGGAAATGTTTAATTTCCCCATGGTTTCTTGGGATTTCTGGCAAAAGTAGGACATTTATTAAGAATCTAGATGCATGTGTGAAGCCTTTTTTTTAGATTTTACAGCATGCAATTATCCGGTCAAGACACAGCCCAATTATTAACCTATTTTCTGTCTAACTTTTTACCCTCTTTGAAGTAATTAGCGATTGTACTGTTATTTTTTTTCGTAAAGAGAGTTTGCTTTCCACAGCAAAATAGAATTATCCTTGATATTAGGGCGTTTATCCCCCCCCCTTTTTTTAGGATAAAGTATAGCTTTTAATGGATCAATTTTGGAAACTATCATTTTTCATTAAAATCGACGTTTTCGCAATAGAAGAACTACCCCCCACAACACCCATATTACACTGTTAACACTAAAATCTCCCTTTCAGTGGGATATAGTAGATTAATCAATGGTTCTAAATCGCTATGAACATAACCTGAGCCTAAAACGTACTTTTAAGGCTTCAGCCTTCTTCCCCCCATCCGCTACAATACTACAGATTAAAGTTAATCTGTATTTTCCTATATACGTGCTTTTTGCATTTATTTAGTTGCTTAAAAAAAGTGCTACTTTGTATCTGCTGTTTCGAAGGTTTTGCCCCCCCCCCCTGAAAAAATTCCTGCGTACATGCCTGACTAACAACATAAGACACGGTTTTATGACCATATTATTTAGCTTCATGGCAGAGGTGGGGGGTTACCCCATTTAAAAAATCTTTTGTGCCACATGACTTAAGCCACGCGTTGAGAAAGTTTGGGTTCTAGAAGGTTTCTACCTTATAGTGGGGATAATTAAGCTGATAAAGTAATCTTCTAGCCGCGATTAACTAATATAAACTTTGAGACTCGTTCTAGAAGAGAGAGAGATCTGATGATAAAAATGCTTTTTTGATCTTTCGAACATTTCTTCGAAGCGCACCCGAACAGTTTATAGATGGAATTCTACCTACTTCCCTGCATTCAGGTACGTCACTGCCCAGTTTATGAGAATAAAAATCTTACAAACTAATAAAAATAATAAAAATCAAACTTATAAAAATCAATAAGATGAAAAAAAGTTTCATGCAGCACTGCCTGAAGCATTTACTCAAAACTTCCTGAAAAATCCTACCCCTATAACTGACAGTTTTCTATCCGCCACCCACCCCTATACATGATCTAAACTGCAACTAATAATAGACCTATTTAAGCACACAAGCGGTGGCAAGGCTAATCGACTCCAACGCGATTTTTTCCACATTTTGTCATTGTTTTCACAAATTCACCCACTTCTTGCTGTTTCGGCCAAGGGCTTTTTTTAAAAACTTGCATCTCAGGTGGTCAAACAACGCATGGCGGAAGTTTGCCAACAATAGGGTAAAGAGGCACGGCGTGGCGGAACAAGCGGCACTTCTGAGATATAAACCAGGTGAGATTTGATAGCCTCTCTGATTTGACATATTTTGGGACATCTGAAATAAATTCTAGCGCACGCGCCTGGACTTATCTGAAGTTTTAAAGTAACTAATCCATATAACAAATATTCAACAAGGTGCTATTAAACTTCTCTTACTTCTTTTATTCTTAAAAAATACAATATTTTTATACAGTTGACTGGTGGTTAGTAAAAATACTTAACCACAAGATGGTTTCGTTAGTCTATAAAAATTGAACAAATGGCACAACAAAATAATAATATTGCAAAAATTAACAACGAGGTTTTAAAAAAAAAAACAGTAACATTATATACAGAACTAATTCCTTAATCCACTGCCAGATTAAAGTTCCTAAACGTCATTTCATTATGCTTCGTCGGCAATAACCAGATAAATCACAAAAAAAAACTTGCAAAAACAATAAAAAAAAAAAATCATAAAAAGAAAGCCTTCTGAGATCGGACTATTTTTTTAACGTCGATGCTGTCTAGTTTTGAGGGGAAGAGCGGACCCGCGCATTGAACTTCAATCTTGAAAACTAAATATTAAGATTATAAATTTAAGAAACGGATATTGGTCTTACGGGTGCGCAATTTTCACTCAGAATTCTAAAGTTGCGGAAATTCCGAAATTCCTGATCGATTTTTATTTTGAAACGTATGTAGTCTGAACGGTCGATATTCATTCATTGAGCGAAGTTCTAACGGAAAAGGGTCATTCTGTATAGCAAAAACGACCGAGTGATGGCTTGTTGATACCAGTGTAAACACAGGAAGCTTTTATTTTAAACAATTTCGTCGGCTGAAGAATCTATTTTTTAAATTCAAATTTAAAGCAGAAGCAAGCCGAATAATCTCCCGCGTGGTCACATTGTGTGATACGAAATCCGGCTGCTTAAGTGGAAGTTGATTCTGGCCAGAAACTAGCTTTAGAAAACATTAAATTTGGATCATCGGTTGCTAGCATGGCAATAATCTAGTAGTCAGCGTGTTTGATAGTTCAGTTGGTAAAATCAGACTTACTGACAACAATCATGAATTAACAGGTTAACCCCATATTATAGGCGTTTTCCACAGGAAAACCAGCTTCTCGAGACAGGATTTGGAAATATCAGTGAAGGAGAGTAGTCCATAAACCTGGTTTATAAGTGTGGATTGTTAAATATTATCCCATATGCCCACGAAATCCGGCTGCGAAGCGAAAACCGAATCCTGACAAATAGCATAATCACAAGATTCCTGACGAAATCGAATCCTGACAAATAGCAAAATCACCAGATTCTGATTCAAGATTTAGAATTATTAGTGGAACTAAGAAGTTTATAAACGTAGAATATAGAACATGGTCACTCTTTTCATTGCCGAATCCACAATTTAGATTATGAACGCCAAAAGCGCTGGAACAGCGTTTTTAGGATACAGAGCCAATGGCCACGTTTTAAGGATCTAGAGTCGTAGTTCCCAACTTATTTAGGGCCATGCCCCACCTAGGGATTTCTAAAATCTTGATGCCCCCGTTGTGATATTTAAATTTTCTTATCCAAAATTATACGTGTACTTACTTACCCGAAGGAAGCTTAAAAGACCCTTAACTTGGTATCTAATGAAAAATATTGTCTAAGTGCAACGCCTTTTATACAATGTATAGTGCCATTGCAATTCTATCCTACATCTTTTTTGCGCTTTAAATGCATTGAATGTGATCTCTTCCAGATGATTTTTTTTTTCAAAATTAGGGCCTATAGTATAGTCAGTCGAAGGATGCACGGCCTTTCCATGACTAATCAAAACATTGCCATACCTCACTAGTGGGGCCTGAGCCTCACGTTGGGAATCACGGATCTAGAGTGTCAGCAAAATGTCACATTTGAAAAACACAGGTTATGACTTCAAAACAAGGTTTATCAGTGGAAAAGACCTCATAGCTGGCTACTTCAGTGAATTGGAGCTGAGGGGTGGCCCACTCGCCACAATTTAGTGTGCCTTTCGCAGGGGCTACTTGTTGTGCCACGCGTAGGGTGCACTCTATGCCACATTTGTGACAGAGTTCCGCCTCGTGTAGCACACTCCCCATGGTTGCACAAGTCTTGAAAGTGGTCGACCCTCTATTTCAAGCAATTTCTGAACGTGCTTCAGTGAGGCTTAAATGGCACTTTCGTCGAAGAAGAGAAGCAACGATAAAATAAAGGGAGAAAATGAACTGTCTTCAAATTCGTTAATCTTTCCTAAAACAACCCAGGTTTAACAAACATATTCTTGAAAGTTGAACAATCACAGCTCGAATAAAAGACACTTGTGCTACACAAAAAAGAGCTCTTGAAAAAATAAAAAAGCTCATATTAAATAAAAGCACATTTACTAAATGTAATAATTTATTTGATTTTACTAAAGGTGAATTTATTTTGCAAATAAAAGCACATTTACTGAATTTGGCATATAATCAAATGATGTACGATATGACTGAATGGATGCATGGCTATTGCAGAATACGGGACAGTGATAGTCACATACTAGTTTACACATAGTCAAACACATACACTCGCACAGATTCAATCTTTTAAAAAAAGAGGAAAGTAATCTAGACCTAAAGAAAATCTAGTTTTATCATATTTAAAAACTGATAATAAATTAAGACCGGATGACTAGTTTCTATGTTTTAAGCGTGGTTGAAAATCCATGACTGCTAATATTGAGAAATAGGGAAGGATCTGCTAAACCATAACTAGATGAAATCTCAATTGAAATCAGTCAAATAAAGCTTGCAAATAATCAGACAGTTCTTGGTAATGAGTTGTATGTAAAGTGACCAGTAGTGTTAACTCACGAAAATTTAGGGGGAGGGCGAAACATTATTTGGGTGGGGAAAGTGTTTTCAGTGAAAATACCAGAAGAGACATGCACAATGAAAATACCCCAAAAATGTTATTTTTCAAAATCAAGGAGGGCAGATGCCCCACCCCGGTGATACCACTAAAATGAGACGTCTTGTAGCTAATAATATAAATATTCTATTTTTGAAACTCAGAAAAATTTTAATGGTAAAATAAGAAAAAAAGAAAGAAAGGAAAGGTGTTCTGTAACATAAACTTTTGCAGCATCTCGGCGATTTTCCAAAAACTTGATAATTTTTAGAAAGAACTTGGGTTTCCTGATTCCCAAAAAACTCATCAGACCTACTCTACCTGTTTTTTTTTTTTTTTTTTACTTATGAGTAAACACAAAATTTGCGAACTACATATAAAACCTAAAAGTTTGGAAAATCATAAAAAATTCCTGATTTCAGTTAAGCACATGGTATTGGAGGCTCCCACCTCCATGTCTACCTCCATCCGTGACTTAAACTCTTACTAGAATTTTAACAATAGGCTTCTAATGCATTTACTAAGTGACCGCAACATATCATTTTAGTCTGTGGAATGCGCTAATGTAACATCAAAATCCATAATTTTTGCATAATAGAGGGATCATGTACTCATAATATTACAATAAGTAAATCAATATAATATACATAACAATAATTCTAAAATCGTAGAGTTGTCCCTACGATCCTTTAGATACTATGACAGTGCGTATTGTCACAGGACAGAAGACTTAAACGTGAGGAAACAGGCTAACATTAAATTGCGAATACATTAAAACGCAATTTCGAAGTAGAGACCCACCCAACAGATTTATGAAATAGACAAATTGACAGGCTTTATGTTAGTTGACACTCTATCATGAATCTTATGATAAACCACCCTTATAGGTACCATCAACTGAAATTATATTAATCCATCAAATCACAGAACATACCAACGCGGCAATCAGATCTCAATGCCAAAGTGATCAAAAGAGACGCTCTTTTATAACACATAAAAAATTTAATGAATAAATAAAAGTGTGTACTTTCTATTATAGTGAAGTTCAATTAAGTTTCTAATTAATTGATCTTTTCTAAGATCAAAAATATTTGTATAGTCAAATAAAGATTGAAGAAATTAATGATTCAACAGAAAAAGGACTTACAAGCAGAAATTTTATTTACACAGGGTGAGTTTCTATATCAGGGGTGGATGCAGGGAGGGGGACCTCAGGGCCTACTCTTTTAAGAAAATTATAAGTTTCTTGAATTTCTGGGTACTTCTACATCGAATTATCAAATAAAATTCGTTTTTTTTATTGTTTACCCCCAGGGCCGTATCCACGATTATTTTTCGTTTTTTTTTTCAACAAGGATTTTTTTCAGGAGTTTTGTTTATATCCATTTTTGTTACGAATCATGAGTCAGACAAATATTTCGAAGGGAGGGTAAAACCCCCAAGCCCCCAACCTGGATACAGTCTTGTTCACCCCCCCCCCAATCCTACTTGAAATTTTCAAGCATTATCCTTCTCTAAACTTTCTGGTTACGTGCCTGTTCTTTATAACAGAAAATGCATACTAATCAAGAAAGAGAAAGTGAAATTATATAAACCAGAAAAACACATCAGGGGGTTGAGTATGCTCTTCCTCCCCCTGAACAGGATTTAAGAGACTAATTTATTTCCCGATTACTATTTTAAGTAACAACGATTAAATCCAATACCTATCATACTTTACCGACCTTCATTTTGCAAATTCAGTTCAAAGTATATAGTGAGCTATATTTAACAATATATATATAATATATATATATATATATATATATATATATATATATATATATATATATATATATATATATATATATATATATATATATATATATATATATAACTAGCGTAAGATCCAAGCAATATTCGCATAATCACAAATGAGTCACTTAGCAAAGAACTAAAGATATTCCAATGTCTGTTGTGCTATAAAATCGTACCACAAATTCTAAATACAGCAGATTACCTGGCAAGTGAATGGTTGCCTAAAATTTTGCAGCTCATGATCAAATAGTCATGTTATTTTTTTAATGTAAGACAGATAAAAACAGATAATTTTGTATGTGGATACGGTCCGATTCTATGATAAACGAATTTGTGAAAAGAAATACAAATTTTGTTAGTGAGCTGAATCACAGTTTTATGTATCTTAGCCTTAAAAAAAAAAAAAAAAAAAAAAAAAAAAAAAAAAAAAAAAAAAAAAACTGGTTTTTCAAAAAAATATGTTCTGACACCTTTGATCAATTTTTATGATATATGGTGCATTGGAGCAAGTGCCAAAATTGTGATATAACATGGAAATCACAGAAAAAAAAAGAAAGAATACCATTCGATTCTTCGATTCGATGACTACCGTCACAATTGCGTTCCTGCCCCCCCCCCCCCATCGCCTAATACCTAAATATAACCCTTGGCTATGTAAAAAGTTATATTTTTTCGTACTTATTTCTCATCAGCGAGGTTCATAATTCCAAATAATAGAAATTAAAAAAAAAAATTCCCAAGTTTTATATATAGTCATAACTATACTCAGCCTTCAGAGCGAGGGGGAAAGAGCAATAAATGAGAAATCAAATAGTATTTCTTTTGTGGTTATCTGAGTTCTAGATTAGATGAAAGAATTACCGAGCAAGTTAGCTGTTTGTTTAAAAAAATAAATAAAAAAAAAAGCTCAGAGTATTACTAATACGAAATTCCTTTTTTCCCCTTTGATTAGCTATTCATAGAGGCATAAATTTAAGATAGCTGAAGCCTGGAGGTACTTAAAAAAGACAAAGAATTCATGTGTTTTTTGTACTGAAGTGCGATTGTCATATCTGATTAAAGGGTAAAAGGTGGATCACCAAGCGTTACCGATTTCATATGAAGCAATTTCTTTACTGTGCAATACATCTTGTCAATCCCCGCCCGACTAGAGCGTGTTTTAGACGACTACTTCAGCTATTTCAAGAGCTGAATACAGATTAGGACCTCACCGGGTGACTAAGCCGCTATGCGTTGTACCACCACATGTGCGAAAAATGGCAAATTTCACTGGTTTCCCTCAAGATTTTGCACTTGAAACGCTACCCTTCATTAACAACCAATTGAGATACATTTATTGAGCCATCTTCCATCCAAATTGGACCCACCTGTCCTATTTGGTAAAGGTAAATGCTACCACGTGGACTATACCCAATTTTGGAGATATCTACACAAAACATTTGCAAGTAGTGACTCATCGAAACAGACACCGAGCGCGTACCAAAACCCGTACATGGTTGGGTATATTTAAATGGTGGGAAAATGTAATTAGACAAAAATTACCATCGTCCCAATTATATTATCATAAAATAGTTAAACAACGTATACGTGATCAGAAAGAAGATACCTTTCAAATAAGCTACCAACTGGAGACAATTAAATGCAAACTAATAATTTCTTAAAGTGGAAAGGAACAACTTTTGAAAAAAAGAATTGGGTTCATAAAATCAAAAAAAAAAAAAAATCAGAACCTTAGATACTATATAACCATAGATCACGAATGCAAGCAGATTTTCATTTCGCATACTAAGGGGAGCAGATCTTCCAAAAATAAACGAAATGCAGGGACAGTATTTATTTAACATATTGATGTATACTGGGTGAAGCCCCCCAACATATATTCAAATGGATATGCAGATGGTGCCCAGACTCCTCAGAAATCTCGTGATTGTATTAATATTTTCAAGTAATTCATGTCTTTATTTTTCCGAGTTGACGAGTTTGGCCCCTTTCCCGAAATTAGCCCCCTTTCCGAATTAACCCCGGCAAAATTACCTGATTTAGGAGAGAACCTCAATGTACTCTTGTTATTTATTTATATTCGGAAACATCTATGGGGCTACCAGAAACATGACCCGTATGGGGCTAAATAACGTACCTTGCCCAAACAAAATCTGTTTCAAAAGGAGGAGAAGCCTAAGGAACAGTATCATGAGATTGAATTTAAATTTGTGAGCTTAAGCGGTACTAGCAGTTACCAATTTTATATTTCTACTATCACAGGAACCAAGCTGTAATTTTTACGAGTTACTCGGGATTGTCGTTTCAACTTCCTCATATTTTTTCTATTTTTACTCTTTCTAAGGATGGAGAGGAGGAGGGACTCAGCTGTCCAACATATCCCAGAGTTGTTGCACTAGTAACTGGATCTGGTGGACAAATGAGCCAAAGATATGAGTTATAGCGAGCCGAACAAGGCTTTAAAAGAGTTCTGATGGAAGTGAAGAACTAAGTTGCAAATTGAAACGAAAAATGATTGCCTCACAGTCTATGGAACATATAAAACTATCTTAAATAAACGAGCCAGTAATATTTTTCTATATTTAGGAAATTAAAAAAACTAGCGCTTTACTTTAATTTGCAATCTTGTATTTTGAACCTATTTGGCCGCAATCAATTTTTTGCAATATAAAATGACAAAAACAGCACTTGCTATGGCGCGATCTATTTCGTTACTTAAAAAAGAACCACATTTTTTTCAGCTCTTTTAAAACAGGCTTTCTTTCAATATTCTATGACATCTGGTTCAACACGACTACCCCTGGGGGGGGGGGGGGGAAGAGACACGTCAGTACTGTCCATACAAAAATCTGGCTTTCCCTGTTCTTCAAGCCAGGCGAGTATAAACCCCCTGTTAAAAGGTTTTGATAATGGCAATTGAATGGCTTCAATTTTCTTTTCGTTTAGACTTCATCTTTGTGGAGTCTCGGGGTCTTTTCGGAGCTCTCAAATATTCTCGTAATAACAAATTACTACTCAATGGACTATAAGTAAAAATTACTGTTTCCCGAACAATGCCAATTGGGAAATATTTATCACAATACTATTCCCTTTAACACTCATTTTTTGGGTTTCGGCTTGCATGGGAGGTGGTTGACTCTTTACTACGTTGCAGCTAGTACCTGCAACCACGATGGGTAGTAATGGGCTACCATAATGAGGAGAACAGCACTAAACCGAGGCATAAAAAAGAAAGATGAAACAGATTTATTTTTAAACGTCCTACAACAAGTAAAAAAGGAACAATATCTTACAGGTGTTCTTGAGTCATTCACAGACACATTACTCAACATGGGAATCAGACCAACGAAACGAATCAGTCATTTAGAAAGTACTTCACACTATAACTCGAAAACAAAAGATATGTCTTTGTAAAACCGAATATTCCCATAAAGTTATAATTTCATTTAGTCACATGCTGACTTGCATAATCTGAAACTACAGATGAGGCTGACATTTAAAAAAAAAGAAGGTTGTTCTGTCCGACAAAAGTAGTTCCTGGACTTGAGTGACAGAAGATTGACATCCGACAAACAGACGCGGGAGTTAGCGACACTGACCGTTTAACGATGTCGTCCCAAGATAGTAGCAACTTTTTTACTTGAATCACAACAATTGCGTGAAAGCTATGGCAAGCCGTCCATTAAAAACTAGATTAACGCATCTTTTAATAGGTGGAAGAGTGCCCGGGCTTGTGCGCTGGTTCCTGTCTTCTACATCGGTAACGTTGGGCAGGTATATACACAAGATTTGGCCTTTGAGAGTCTACAAATTTGCTCTAAAATTACTCTTAGAATTTCCAACGTTAACAGTATTGAAAGTTTCCTCGCCTGTATTAGATTTTAATTATTTTAACCCAGGTATACGTAAGATTTGTAAATAAATATACTATTGTGTTTGCCGGATTCCAGCATAAGAAAATAGCTAAGATGAGAGGCAATCTGCCTATACTGTAATAAATTAATTGAAATGCTATGTTGGACTTTATTTAGATGTGTTCTTTCGTTTTTGTTCAGCGCTTGTGTGTGTGTGCGTGTTTTTATTTTGTTCTCACCTTTTTATATGTTAGTTTGAGGTAAGTTTTTTTCTTTTTGATAAAGACTTCAGGATGAAAATCCAAAATATTAGGATTGTTATTATTATCAATGCAAAATAGTTTTTTGTTGCTGTCTTATTAAAAATCCTGTCTATTTTCTAATTACTCAATTTCGTTTTAATTGCAAATCAAAAGGCATTGGTCTAAGAAATTATAAGGTATTGTTAATAAAGCTAGTCCTCTATAAGACACAATTTATGCATCATATCTACATAGTTTAACACCCACTGTTTTGGTAATGTTTTTTATAACGGTAGCACAGTGTAACAGCAAGGGGTTGCCGTCTTTCCACTACCTAGTGTACATCTGGGAGCGCCAAGTGTGCCACATTGTTCCATCACGCTTGGTACACACCACTTGATGTATATGATTTCTTAAATTCAGCTCCCCTCATGTTATAGTTAGTGTTAACAATGAGACTAAATTTAAGAGACACGGATGATAACTACACGTTCTGCTATTTATTTACGCAATGTACCGCCCACTACCCTTTACTTGCTTTCCTAATAGTTGGTTTTGGGTTATTTCTCAAGCAGCTTAGGGAAATATATTTTGCTTTATTTTATGAATCCATGCTGCATTTTAAAACTGTTTTCGGTTATGAATATTATTATATACTCAGAGTGTCCTATACAAGTCCAAGTATTGGGCTTCCTTGCCAAGTGCCTCTTTACTTTAATAAATAAGAACCCTTAACTCGAAAAAAAGCTCTTTATTTCATCATAACCACTTAGATACTGATACTGAATTAAACTACAAAAGCAAACTCCATCGGCAGGAAGGACCCTCTTACACGATTGCCACCAGGTCAAAAAAAAAAAAATCACAAGATTTTAGAGGTTTTCTGGTTGACTTAATGAATTTCTTTAATAAACCAGTGACTTATGAGCAAATTTAGTGATTTTTTGTTTAGCCAATGTAAGAAACCACTAGAAATAGGGATATATTACTAGAAGTGGAAACCCTGCCCTCTTACGACCTTCTTACGAACCCTTTTCAACTACAATGAATTAAATGAAGCGTGATGAGACACAATTCATTAGAGAGTAGATTAACACATCACAAATGTATCTTTTAGCAACAAGTAGGAAGGAGGTTACGAACTAAGACCTCCTGCCAAGGTTCTAGGGTAGGCTGAAAATACCACGCAGAGCCGTTTTCACAACTCATCGCTCATGTGTCGCAAATCGGAATGAGAAAGATATGAATGAGCATTAGAACTAGCGTGAGAACATGCAATGACGAATTAGTCTAATGGACTAAATGCAAATTAAATATTTTACCACTCTCATGATTGGAATGAAATTAAATAAACTCGCAACCAAAATCTTATTTCTGTCCAGGAGCGTAGTAAGTGGGAAGGCTGTCATTGGGCGCAGTCTCTGAGGGGGCACCAAACTGATATTTTTTTCGTCAATACCGTGATCTACTTATATTTTGGTAGTAATGGAGGGAGGAGAGGGCAAAATCCCCTGACGCTGAAAACTTTAACTACGCCACTGTCTCTGCCAAACTATTAAAGCCAAAACTTGGGGACCAGAGTGATTTTCACATAATTCATTTTATTAATTAATTTTAATTTTATTTATCATAATTAATTTTCTAAATAAAACTAGATATCTCATGGTCTATCATTGAGTTGCATGACCTGTAACACCAAAGTAAATTGATCTTTGCTTGGCGATACGGGACCCAGGGTTCGATCACAGCTGCCGCAAGATTGACGAGGAAGTGGACCCGTCAGTTAAATATATTCCCCTGAAACTTCTACGGATGCTACGCAAGACGTTCGTGTCTGGTCCAATCATTTCATTTCATTTCATACGAATGCATAACCGTACCATTTTTATTCCACGACTGGCCATGTTTTATCTCTATAGGCTTGTACGAGTATTAAATCAACTTTTCGACCTATGGATCAAACATTTTAAACTATTAAAAGCAAATAGGACGGTCATATGTAAACAATATGGAACTAATCATTCGGCATATCGGCGAAACAATGCAACAATCTATGTTTTACGGCAACAAATTGATTTACACTTAAGAATTAAATAAAAAAGAAATGTATTGATTAAAATAAAAATACCACCCATTTCTGGTAAAACACGGGAAATTTCTAAAATAAAATGGATGTCACACTATCTTGCAGTCATGAATCATATCCAACATGAAAGACAAACAAAGAAACTATTTAAAAACGAAATTCTATTTCAATTTGAAACAGAATAAAAATGTAACAAAACTGACCAACATAAATAAAACAAAAAACTTGATCAAGCTAAATCATGTGGTTCAATATTGTAGCTATCACTGACTAGATACAACTATGCACAAAAGCCATGCAACAACATCATCTAGCCATGCCGTACAACATTCTAACGGACTAGCACAAATGCACAATTTGAAAACAATGCACCGGAACACACACGCGCGACGTCCGAGGCCCGTGGAATGAAAGCCTTAATTTTAGTCTCATCTGAGTATTCGTCAGCCCAGTATTGGGCAATCGGTAGGCCGTACCTTATTTTTTGGTGGGGTTGATTTTAAGACATTTTGGATTCTTTCCAAAAAGTTTTTGGCAAAATGCCAAAAAGTAAGCTAAAGCCCACCGGAAACGACCTTCGAAATCAATCTTAATACTGTGCGAATCCATGTTTAGCCGTATAAACATGGGGCGTTAGTGGTGGAGTGAGACTGCTAAATGGTGGTAAAATCCCAGGCGATTCATCCCACGGAGCCTCTAGCTACCTCGTCTGGTGGGGCTGGGGTGTTGGAGCTGGTGATAAGGCCATATGGGAGCCACTGGGGCTTGAAAGTCCGTGAGGCACAAAATGATGCGGATGAGGACTAGATGTCGGTGATCCATGCATTGAATAACTACTAGAATTTGAAACTGGGGGTAATAAACCGTGGTGAGGGTGATTCATACTACCACCATACTGAGGTGACTGTAAAGGGTGAGAGAGAAGGTGGTGAGGGGTAGAAGAAGGAGGAATATGCCCACTATACATCATTTGTCTTACTTTTTGGTCATCGTCCTGAACGTTATATGTGAGTTCCGTTTCTTCAAATCCAGTTGCGGACATTCTCTGATCTCCAGAGCCGTTCGGTGGATCTGGAGAGTTTAAACACGTCTGGATTAGTGCTTTTCCTGCTTCAGATGTGATCATTGGCTGCAACTTTCGAGTGGCGAACGTATACACATGGCCTGTTTCACTGGCCACCAGGAGCATAACCTGAGTCCCTGTTAATGTAGACAGTTCATATGCCTGAAAAAAAAATGTTGATTAAGAACACTACTAGAATTAAAACTACTTGTGAGCTCATTTTTTAAGAAAGAGATATGACAGCTGTTTTTTTTTTTTGTTTTTTGTTTTATTAAGCAGTGGGCCATGTTAAAATTTATATTAAATTTAAAATATTGATTATTTTAATTATTTGAGGAGACTACTCGTCAAGGACTTCAAGTACGTCAAGTAAAAGACTACCCGTTTAATTGCTTTAGTCATCAGACCCTTGAACCTTTCCTATTCCAGCAGTAAGGTTCTGAGTTGTGGGTACCAATTGTCTTCCCCTAGTCTTCTGTTGCTTTTTTATAAATTTACATAAAAACAAAGGTATTCTTTAAAAGATTAAATAAGAAAGACACGTTTTTTTCAACTGAAAGTAAGGAGTAACATTAAAACTTAAAACAAACAGAAAAATGATTACGTATATGAGGGGGTTACTCCTCCACAACACCTCGCTCTTTAGCTAAAGCTTTTTAGTACTTTAAAAACGAAGGTTCTTGTTGTTGTAATTAAACAAACGTAGTGTGCCAGGAGTCGTTCTTAAGGATTGGGACAGAATTCAAACTTTAACGTAAAAAGCGAGGTGCTGTGGAGGAGTAACCCCCTAATATACGTAATAGTTTCTGTTTGCTTTAAGTTTTAATGTTGCTCTTTACTTTCAGTTAAAAAAAACTTGTTTTTATTCAATTTCTTATCGTTTTTTAAACAATGCCAGGAAATTTGGCTACTCCTCCATGGAAAAATCCCTCCTTCTCAATTATTTATTCTCTAGACAATTCAATCCTGGTGAAAATTTGCCCCGCACAGTTACCCTTAACATCGCCACGCGTAAAATTGAGACGAAAAAGAGAAAGCAAGACATAAGAAGAATTTTGTATAGGAATTCTAATAAATTCCCACAGTATAAAATTTCCCCCGAAAAAAAACACCACTTGGAAACTTCCCTCCCAATAGAAAATTATCCCAGAGGAAAATCCCAGAAGCAGAAAATCTTCCCCCCGAAAAATGTATGCATACTTCCCATTTAACAAAATGGCTATCTCAAAATTTTGATCGGACGATTCTAAGAAAAAAGGGCGTGGGAGGGAGCCCAGTTGCCCTCCACTTGTTTTAGTCAGTCAAAAAGGGCACTAGAGCTTTTACTTTCCGTTCGAATGAGATCTCTCACGATATTCTAGGACCACTGGGTCGATACGATCGCCCAAGGAAAAAAAAAATAAACACTCATCCGTGATCTTTCTTCTGGCAGAAAATACAAATTTCGCATTTTTATTCAGATAAGAGCTTAAACCTTCTACAGTATGGTTATCTGACATGCTGAATCTGACGGCATGATTTTCATTGAGATTCTATTACTTTTAGGGGTGTTTCCTCCTTTTTTCAAAAATCAGGCAAATTTTCTCGGGCTCGTAACCTTTGATGGGTAAGATTAAACTTATTGAAACATATACATATATATGAAACCAGCATAAAATCCCGATTCTTTTGATAAATCTATTGGTATCAAAGTTCCGTTTATTCGAGTTTCGGTTACTATTGAGCCGGGTCGCTCCTTACTTACAGTTTTTTACCACGAACTGTTTGATTCTGCAATTGTTCGACCCATCTCAAAAGTTGGGGGATAAATTCTTGATTCTTTGGAAAGATTTGGCGCCTCTTAATAGGTGCAACTCGTGTGCCTTAAGAATTTAATTAAGAAATTTACAAGGATTAAAATGATTAATGCATTAATTTCTAAAACCGCATACGTTTCCTGGTAGACAACTATTAAAGGGATCCAATGAAAGGAGAATTTACGAAATAAAACTTGAAAAAACTTTTAAAATGCTTATTGCCGGAAAATAATTTTCTGACTATGTTGGAAACTGTTAGAATAGCTCGGACACTCTAGGAATCGAAAATGTTGAAAATGCTCGAAGAAAAAAAAAAATTAGAACGCTCTGGAAAATACGTACTTTCAACTATATTGAGCATCAGTATTTTCAAAGTGTCAGAAGTGTCAAAGTGTCAACATTAATTTTAATTGATTTAGTTGCATCCTTTCAAGATCCTTGATACTATACGCGTGATACTAATCGACTAAAAATCTACAATTCTAAAGTAATTATTTATTATTAAATGAGTAGAAAACTAATTAAAAATTAGAAGATCAGTAAAATAATACATAACTTCATTCAATGTTCAGGCAATACAAATTGGATGAAGTGACTGAAAATGATTGATCACTGAATATTTTCATTTTTCAAATTATAAGGGATGAAACTGGGAGATGTTTTGCAACAATTAAACTCCAGAAACATTGTGAATTCAGGATTTTTTTTCGCCAAATCCAAAAATCGAAATTAACCGGTATAATCACTCTACAAATAATCTCTTTTTACTAACTGGACTACCTGACACAATCATTGATTACTGCTATACATCTTTATTTTTCAAAACATACAAAGGTCGAAATAGGTGACTTTTCATAACAAATAAACTAGAGAAATATCGTTAATCCAGGAGAATTTTTTCTCTAATACCGGCAATCAAAATTAATCTGTAAGCGAGGAGATGTCTATCCAGTTTTGCCCGTATTTCCAACAACAGTAAAATTTTACGAAAATTCATTCCTTCTCTGGGACATTAATTCTAGGAGATTATACTATACACGGGAATTGGACGAAGTGAACGGCATTGACTGACCATCATGTACTTCTGTTATTCAAAAGATATAAGAGTAGAAACTAAGTGAGGCTTAATAACAACTAAACTGCTGAAATATTGTGATTCCAGAACTTTTTTTATACAAAAAAAAATAATCTACAAGCAAGCAGACATTTATCCTGTTTTTGCCCATGTTTCCACCAATAGTCACACTCTAGGAGGATTTATTCCCAGTCTAGGACATGTTTCAACTCTAGGAGATTAACTGTACTGTATACAGAACTGTATTCATCTTGCAGATAATCCCTTATTACAAATTGGAGGCCCTGACTGACGATGAATGATCACCATGTACTTGTATTGTTCAGCAGATATGAGGGACGAAAATGGTGAGGTTTTCATAACAATTAAACTGCTGAATTATTGTGAATTCCGGATAGGATTTTTTGCCAAACCCCAAGCATCAAATTAACCTGTAAGCGAGGAGACACTTATCCAGTTTTTGTCCATACTTCCAACAACAGTTCAACTTTAAGAGGATTTATTACATGTTGGAAAAACCAGATTCAGCTCCAATTTTTGTTTCAAATTTGGTATTTAATCGCTAAAATACCACCGCGAGTGACAGAATACCCAGGAACTATGTTGAATATGGTAACACCACAAAAACTAAAACACTTTTACAATTCCGTGTATCTGCAACCATGATTATTTTGAATACTGATAGTTGGTGATTTTTTGGCCATTCTTTATGAAAAATGTTAAACAGTCTGCTGCCCAGTTCCGCCCTTTATAATTACAACAGAACACAAATCTAATAATGAGACTATCAGTACATCTCATTATTAAATTTTGGATATCTACTGAGTTAAAAGTTTAGATATTTATTATATTTGAAGTTTTCAAAGTAGAATGTATAAGAAACTAAATAAAAATTATGTGACAACTCAGAGGGTAAAGCATCATGCCTGAGTCTTGGTATGTTTTTTTTTTTTTCTTCAAAAAAATATTTATAATAATTTTCAACCATTACGTATTTGCGAAGAGCTAATTTTTGTCAAATTTATCTCTGTGGCTTTTATGATGCTCTATACAAAGCATGTGCTCTGCATAGTTTTAATTGCAATTAATAACGTTTTAAAGAAATTACTTATGAAATACAATAAAATTCGTGCAAATTAATTTTTCATTTCTTTTGGTCCGAGTCTCGCGGGTGCCGACAGTCCACTTAGGTTCTGCCAAAGAGGGTTCTTTTCAGAAATGTTCAATTTTGGGGCCTCCCGAAATAGTATTTTTTTGATTTCTTGACACTCCTATTCAAATTATTACATTAAATAATTTTCTAATATTGGACTTCTCCCCCAAAAAAAGATTGGCTTTGGGCTCCCCAAAAAGGCTTGTGTGCGTGCCTTGTTCTTTCGCCTGAAAATGTCATCTTGTACAAAAATATTCCCTTTTTTGTATTTTCTTCTAAAACAGATCAAATGCCCAGTCTGTCCCCTTGCAAATGCCAATGACACAGTTCCTGTTATCAATATCATTGACTCCAGTGTTTCCACATGATTACTTAAAGATAGCGCAGCATTAAAAGTGAAAATGTGGCGAAGAACACCATTTTTTCGGGATTTTTAAAGCGAAAATTCCCATAGGAATGTTAAGTTACAAAATCACTTCGAAAAAATGCGCCAAGTTGAAGAATTCGATTTGCAACCACATAAAAATCGCCGAATACCTGAAATGCGCCTCATGTGCCAACACTGGCTTTCGCGTCATGATCCGGCTGAGTGTACATACATAAATCTGTTTAGTCATAGGTGAATGAAAAGGGCTGGAATTCTGATCAACCTGTTTGTTCGAAACAATACCAAAGACTTGCGTGAAGAATCAAGTTAAGCAATCGGTTGCTTACGACCAAGTGAGCACGCATTTGGACCATCAATTTTATCACATCAACACCAAAATATTTCAATCAACTAATCATCAAAATAATTTATCAAAGATCTTAACCTAAAAGTCATTTGAGATATTGAGAACAACTCAAATACAACATTGCACGCTATTTATCAATTTTATAGGCAAAATTTTGCACTTGTGTGTTGGCCTTAAAGGCACATCTCATGCTATATTCAATCCTTAAAATTTATAGCAAATATCTACCAAGGCTTGTCGGGTTTAAAAGTAGTCTGAAGCAGGTGGAATGTACCAAGAGTGGCAAAAGTATGACAGGCGTGGCAAAAACACCATGTGGCAAAAAAAGCAGTTTCACCACAACTGGTACACTTCCCTCGTGCTTGGCACACTCCACCCGGTGAACGTGTTTTCTAAAATTGGACGACCCATTGAATCCAGAAATGAACTGAGGTCCCTTGGTTAGACGACACCGTAACTTCAGCTTGAGATTCGAAAAAAAAAGAATTCAAAATTTTTTTTCGAAAAGATTCGAAAAAAAAAATCTACGCAGATGCGACACAGTGGCTCTGTTTACACCTTACACACTGGCATAACTTGCGACTTTACGTAATGTTATGTGTAATCTTGAGGAGCAAATTTTGTCCGAAACGGAGACATTGCCAAGTAGACCCGTGTTAAGTAAGTCTATGTTACATTTTGCAAAAGTCGACATTTTAGCAACCAAATGGAATTTCTGGATATGCATTTAATAAATATTGAAAATAAATTATAAGCCTTTGCTGGAAGGGTTTTCGTGCCGTCTTTTCATCACAGCTCATCATGCTTCAATAACAATAAGATCATTATCAGAGCTTCTCCATTCCAAATTTTTAATTTTTGAATAATTTACTTACGATGATTGTGATGATTTCAGACAATGATATTGGTGGTTTTATGAAATTTTACGTTGGCCTATAGGGTAAAAAAAGTTTGTTTAAGTGTGAAGGGTTATACTTAAAGAAGCGTAACTTAAACACTTAGCATAATGGCGTACGTAGTGTGAAAGCAGCTTTAATTTCGAACCACCCACTCGAATTCATCTTGCGTCCAAATTACAGCAGTATATCACAACAAAAGACTTAAAACCAGTTACCATTAACTCTGATATCAAAGCCTTAAGCTCTTCAAAGAAAAACAAACCTATCAAGGGAGAGAAGAATTAATTCGGCACGCTTTTCCCTTAATCCAACTAATCCTGTGACAGGTTTTTTTTCAGATGAGATTGTTGGTACCAGCTTTTGGCACAAAACTAAACGCAATAAAAATCCTAAACTCCTTGCATGACTCATCATGTCTCAGGGCTATTTCAACAAAGGCACTGCCTATACTGTACCACTGAATAGTATGCAAATTACACTAGGATTTGTGCCACAATGTCAGCTACACTCTGCCAGATCCTCGTGTCTACATATTATCCGCTTATGAGTTATAAACAATCAAGAGAGATAAAACTCTACAAAAAGAAAACTTAAAACGAGACGACGGCCAGTAGAATTAAAAGACTAAAACAACGCGGATATTTCGCCTGTATAAAACAAGGCGTCTTCAGCACAAGATAGAAAATTAAAAGATCTAATCTAAAAACAAATAAAAACCACCACCAAATATGATAAATACAATTGTCGCTACTTATCCACCTAGGGAAAAGCAGCTATGCGAGGTACTTCAATGAGAATCAAAGAGCAACTGTTTTTAAGTTTTTAAGTCTCGTTTTTAGTTTTCTTTTTGTAGAGTTTTATCTCTCTTGATTGTTTATTGTCATGTCTGGCCAGTTCGGCTTAAGAACTTTCGTTTATGAGTTAAGAACAAGGCCATATCCTGGGGGGTAGGGAGTTTGAAGCTCCCCCGGAATGTTTATCCGACTCATGAAAAATGTAACATAATATAAACAGATTTTTGTTAACCTGGACATGGCGAGTCAAAGGCGAACTCAGAATTTCCCAGCCTACAATACTTTTGGGGAAATGATCTAGTATCTATAAGAATAAAACGTATTTGACAGGTTTTCAAGAGCCAAAACTTTGTACGGACATAGGCTACTAAAATTAAAGACTAGTACCTACGTCTAGAAGGAAATGGAGCGACAAAGATGGGAAGAAAACAGAATTTGAGAAACCCATTGACCGAGCTCCGTGTCTATCATTTTTACAATGCTAAGAAAAAAAAAGTACTTTGTGATTTTGTCTAAAATTTGAAAAATGCCGATGCTACGTTTCGGAAGACCATCAACACAGTTACCTAAAACGTCCCTCTGTTTTTCCCATTCAAAAAAAAAAAAAATCTATTTTGTAAATTTCTCTAAAATTTGAAAAACGCAGTAACTACGTTTTGGCAGAGAATAGCCGAATTTTCTATTCTTGTTTTGTAGCTTTTGGCTTGGTTACCACCAAATCCAATAAAAACTCGCTTTCAGCTCATACAGATTCGCTTGTGCGACATTTAGATTTAGTTTGACATCCCATTCCAGCTTATACATAGTTAGCTACATCTATAGGTGTGCTTGTGAATAAGAAGCTTTTCCATATTTTCCATACTACTACTACTACTAATAATAATAATAACTCACTGCAGCACCAAGCCACCTGAGGCCAACACAGCTACGCACGCTCCTCCTCCAGCCTAATCTATTTAAAGCCTCCCTCTTTACACCCTCCCAGGAAGCTCCCATTTTCCATACGAACTTCTTTATTTCGCAATCCGATAAAATTTCGTTGTGGAAAGTTTGAAAATATTCAATTTTGATCGCATGTATAAGTTCGAATTGCGTGCGGTAAGATTTCACAAATATGACGGCAAGCTCAGTCAGAAAAAATTCACACTGTGATTGTAAATTTCACATCTGGTAAGAATCAGGCGTTAGACAGCTTTTTGCTCCGATTGCACTTTTTTATGGAGGGGGTACCTTTTCAAAATGTGCTTATTAAATTTTAATATCTTGGTTTTTTATACTTTTTTGCACTCCCGAAAGAAATTTTTAACGCTTCTAGACAGACTTTCGGAACTACCCAATCCCCTCCTGTCTTCAGATAGCTCCCAGCCCTCCATGTAACTGGTCCAAGACTTTCACGAAAGAAAAATCTTAAACGCTTTACCGTTTTCAAATAAAATTCTATGATGATTTATCATAAGCCCTGGTGGACAGAATTGGCATCTTGAGTTAATGCACAAAATATTGGAAAATAGACCAAAAACTAGAAAAAAAAGGAGAAAAATAATTTAAATTTGACATCAAGGATATAGCACAGGTGTTTGAAAGAAGAATTTTTCGCTGATATCGGCTAAAAATTTTAAATTATTATGAAAAATTCGTGGTGGTTAACCGAAAAACGAAGTAGGGAAATCTCATCTCTATAAGGTAGAGAACATGGTAGTAAAATCTCATCCATGGTACCTAGCCAGAAGGGACTAAGTTAAAAATAAAAATATCCCTGTACCACAGTTTCATACTTCCACAAAAAGGGTTTAAAGAAACTTGATGCCCTATAATACTTTCATAGTTTGATCTATTTTCATTGGTCGTCAGCCAGGGAAAAAGAAAGGCTTTTAGTTTGAATGTCCAACATAAAACTATAACTAAATTCCTTGAGAAGTATTATTAAGATTAATGGAAGAACAAGAATGACCCTGTTCTAGAAGTTTGAACAGGTAGCAAGGGCATATACATGTATTTATATTAGGAAAGAGAACAAATTGTTTAATACAGCAAACTGAAAATTTCGAAAAAAGTCTATAAAATCTACATATTTTGTTGAACTAGTAAACGTGCTTGCGTTTAGGGCCGGTTGATGTACTTAAAAAAGTCTTCTAGAATTCGCGTTTCTCTTTAACTCTGACTCCCAAAACAAGAAATTAAATTAAAGAAGTATTATTATTATTATTATGATTCTTATGGGTGGACTCGCCAAGCTGAGTCGAGGCTCAGGCCACAAAGGTGGTGGGGTCAATTGGGCGGGGAGGGCAGGGGTGCACGTGCCCCCTGGATTTTTGTCCCCTAGATTTCAAAAAACACCTTTGGAGGGGGGTAATTATCATTTACAGTGCATTTGTTGTGTTTTCATTAAAAAAACGCAAATTTGACCCCCTAGATTTTGAAAAATACATTTTGCACCACCCCCGAAACTTTACTAAATTGACGATACTGTTCAAAGGCCCTTTGCCTTCAAAGAAATATTGGAATTTCGAGACCGGAAATAAAAATTTTTGAATTTACATTTTTGTACATCATTTTCAATTCGTAAGATTTGAAAATCAGAATACAAAAAGAGTCGCTAGCCCCTTACTCCCATGAACCGAAAAAAAATACAAGAGGACCTAATAACGATACATTTGTATTTCAAAGGTCTGTTTTCAGCCTTTTAAATAACAGAACAAAACACGTTGATTACGAAAATCCCTGGAGTCAAAACATAGACAACCTTTTTGATAATTTTTAATTGAAGCAAGAAAGCAGTTCTTAATTATTATCATATATCAACATGAAAACAACGTAGATTTAATGACAGTCGGCTTCCAGCCGCTTTAATAGCCATACTTCGACTGTAAGATGAGAACATAAGTAATCATCATTTTTTTCGGCTTTTTAATTAATCCTCATGACAACTTTAACAAAACAGTTGTCAAGTATCTTATTCGTCAGCCACTTATCCATACACTGATGTCAAACCGTAGAAATTTACAAAAAAATAACGCGGAATCGTTAAAATTAAGAGGTTTTCATGACAGTTTAAAAATGAGACCCAATGGAACATGTTCCAGCAGCTTCTGCAGGAGTACTTCACCTCGTCAAGATCGTTAGTTTACAGTTCCCTTACCTAGAAACAATTTTGTTAGTTTCGTCTGAGCCCACACTCAGCACATTTTGCCTATTTTAGCGGGTCACGAGGCCTACACGGGTTGAAGGAGGCTGAAATACCCCTGGTTAACAGATGAGTAGTCGCCCCTTATCGCGCAGGCACCATTATAGATAAATCGTTCATATCAAGTCCTTTTTTGACCCCGTCCTTAAAATCTCTTTTGATTAGCTTCTATTCGAGCAGATAGTGCTCTTGAAAATTAGTTCTTATCGGCACACAAATTTTTGCTTTTGAACAACCAATGAAACTCTTTGCAATCTATCGCAAATTTATCCAATTTATTTTATCCAATCTAATTTATTAATTTTTTATCTAATTTATTAATTTATCCAATAATTTACAATCCAATTTATTCATTCTCAAAAGCTTCATTTAATGCCATCAGTTGAAAGTTCTGCTTGTTCTTTCAAAAAACATTCCCCAGACGATCAAAAAATTTGACACAATTTTCTAATTAAAACAAGCACATAGGATAACTATTCTTTAATCTCTTTAACAAGATAACCATTTCAGAAAAACGCTTTCAGAAGAAGAAGAATTACTTGTCGGCGGCAACAGGCAATAATTTGACGCAACCTGGATCAAGAAAAGAAAATACATGAGCTCATTAAATTACTAACAAAATCCAGATAAAAGATGTGTATATCCAGAAGGTCATTAAAACTGACTTCACTAGTAGCAGCAAACACGCAAGTCTTTGATGAATCATTCGAAAAAACTAATACTGAACAAGCGAGAAGACCAACAAAGAATGCGTTTTTTCCCCTTTCTTAAAGTTCTGCTGCAGATCTTGGAATATTTCTGTCTGCTGATATGAATTGAAATTTCGATAAGATGACTAGCGACCAGGGTATCCAATGCTAAATCTTTCTTGAGAGAAGAGCAGGTTGGAAAAATTGATTGGAAAACGAAAGTTTATGCGAACTTACGCATCTATGTCTCTTCCGTTCGAGCTGTTGAGAAACGGACTTCCAGCAATGTATGAGACAGGGCTTTCCGCTTTAAAATAGATACGTCACAGTAGCCGGATTTTTCCCGTCGACAGATGATTGTTTGCAAATGATATTAACAAAGGGAATTTGAATTTATATGCGAACCAATGAAAATGGTTTGCTATCAAACACAGTTCAGCTGACTAAAGCTATAAGCCATTTTCCGCCGCCCTAACGAATAACTATTACATAACAATTTTACTGATAACTACGGTTCCTCAAGCTAACAAAGATTGGAAAACTTTCGCAACTTAATTTTGTTTCTAAACAAAGAAACAAAAGTGCATTTAAAAGCCCTATTCAAAAGCTATGAGCTGACTTTCTTCACAGAAAATGTCTGGACGCAGTGCTGCAAAATTAGCAGTTCTGCAAAATTAGCAAAGCAGCTTACATCGAATTTCACCATAAAAAAGACTTATGTCGGCTTTTATCACTATCATTTTAAGCTTTGAAAAAAGCATGTTTAGATATTTCCACCAGCAAAGTGTCTGTTCTAGGAAGGAAGATCGACCACCCATGCATCCCAAACGAATAACCCCAATAGCCTAAATACTAACTACTCTCACTCCTAGCTAGTATTTGTAAAGCTTTATTGGGACACAGACATGCACGCAGGAACTGATTTTTAGTGAGAGGTCTCAACTTCCTAAGAATTTTGTTGTTAAATTACGGTAGCCTTTGGAGAAAAAACAGGGAAATCTCAACAGATCATGGGGAAATCCTAAGATTTCACGGAGAACGAGCCCGAAGCATCTCCACCAGTACTTGTCTTCACAGTGGAGTTTTGTACATAGCCCATCCCCCCACAATCCAATATAGAGGATAATTCCCCAATATTGGTTCGAAGAACCCCTTTCCCCCACAGCAAATTTAAAAATTATCACAAAAAACATTTTTCCAGCGTTTTCAAACCCCTATCTCCCCCACTGTTAAAGTTCCTATGATACAATTCCAGTCCCCCTTCAATTCCAGACTTGCCTATCTGGATACATTAATGACTAAATAGTTCTAAACCTTTTCTTCTTAGGTAATATTTTAAATACGTTCATTGAAGCACCATGACGCAGCAAACACAGGTGGACCTGCTCTTTCTTCGAAATATCAGAATTTTTAAGGTTTTCCCCGGAATTTCCATAATTATTGTATAATTCATCTGTTTTTTGGAGATTTTAGCCAACCCAACACAATAAATACCTTAGATGCCTGATTTTCACCCAATTTCCATAATAAGCTGGTGTTCACACCCCTGTCTAGTTTTTTCTCTGACAAATTTCATGGCACCAGGCTACTAAAAGCCGCCCTGGCCGAGTGGGTTGGTGCGCTGGATTCGGGATCCCTTGTCTGAGAGGACGCGGGTTCGAATCCCAGTGTACCCAATTCTTCAGTTGGGACGGGGGTCAGTGGCGTGACTCTGTAAGCTTAGCCAGAGTCGACCCAGCTCTGAATGGGTACCTGGAGAAATCTGGGGAAGGTAAACAGGAAGGGTGTGTGAAAGCACAGGATGGCTGGCCCCCAGCCCCCCATTGCACTTCCTGGCTGAAGGGCCAAGAAACGGAGATCAGCACCGCCGGTACGGACTGTAAAGTCTAATGCCGTATCCTTTACCTTTACCTTTTTTTTTTACTAAAACTTGGGGCCTGACATGCCACTAATCTACCGTTCACCTTGGTTTTCTTTCTAGACATATGTACTTGCCTATACATAATGTTGGATTTCTTTTTAAAGGAATCAACAGATGGGTTTTCAGGGATAGCCTCCCTCTGGTGACAATTCCAAATTGAAATTCAGTGTCTGATAAAGCTGTTCTTCAAGTAATCGGTACAACGAGTCTCCAGTTGCAGATAACCCAACCGTAGCATGTTTGAGCGTTTTTGCTTGGCATACGGCGGTAAAAATAGGGACAACTCGTCATAGTAAGGATAGTAGACGTACATGATGAAAACGGCCACTGACGCTACATCAGAAGTCTCAGTGAGAAGTTGTATAGTTACCCAAATGGAGCTACAACTCGCCCCTGAGGCCTTATTCTAAATCTTCTAGAGTGGTGTTACTTGGCTTTTATGAGCTCCTGCACAAGGCATTCATATTTGGCAATAGGCCTACGTGTCTGTCAAGACACTAATATCCATGTAATTCCTGTTCACATGTATAACTCGATGCTTGCCTGCAAAAGTTACAGCTAAGGATCAAGCTCCAGAGTCTACAGCTCCAGAATCTAGAATCCAGTTTCCAAGATTTCAGATTCTACCATCCAGCAAGCCTATATTTATCAACTGCACTTATGGTTGGCGCTCACATCCATATCTGGATGGAACTCTATGCCTAACCAAATGCACAGGGACCATAAATGTCTAGACAAGGAAGTCTAGGTGGGCTTGCAAAATGAACGCTGCTTTGAATGCTCAATATTTTCCCATCTTTAGTGTCCTCACTATGCAAAAAAAAAATATTGTTAGGATTGTCAAAAGCAGTAATATATAGCAGCTAAGCTCTGTAACCATAATTTGGTAAATCATGAAAATAGTAAAAAAAAAAGATTTGAAGCAAGAGTGATTTCAGAAACATTTTCAAATCCTTTTGAATTTTGAAGCAGATTTGGACAAAAATATTACTGAACACGAGCACCATACTATTTTCCGCTTATTTATTTTTTCTGCCATTCAACTAAATTTGACATTATATTTAATGTTTTGTCTTGTGCAAATTACGAATTTACAGCCTTTTTTAAACCCCAGATCACCGATTAACAAATAGATGTTTTCCTGAAATTTTACTAAACTTAATAATATAACCTTAAAACTTTATACATTTAATTAATTTTTGCTAACCAACTTTGACTGAACTGACAAAGAAAGGTGGGGCCAAAGTGTTAAGCCACACGAGGCACTATCTTCTTTATCTTGAGCTCAATTTTTTTTTTAGGAAGTCACAGCAGCTGCTACATCTGTATATTCATTTATCTGTGCCTAAATTCCGACATAAAAAAGTATTATGAAACTCATGACTAATAGAAGATGATCAAAGCAAATTCAAAACAAGGATTAATGTTTTTGTCTTACAAAGGGCAGAACCTTCACAACTTATTTGCCTTCAAAACAACATGATAGTACAACGCTTCAAACAAACATGCGCGAAAACATAATACTTTAACCAAAATAAATAAGATTTGGTTTGTCACGATTTACCCATTCAAAAGCCTGATTTAGTTTTTATACCTCAATAAATAAAACAAGTGTTAAATTTACAAGGGATAAAAGGAGTTAGATACTAGCTTTGTAATATAATTACATTTTTAGTTTCGGGTGAGAGCGAATTAACACCTGGAACGTTCGAATATTATCTTCGTATTAAATTTTTACGAATACAGTTATCTAGCGTCTTTAGTAAAGTAACTTCTGCACAATCATCATCATATTGGGGAAATTGGAGGTAAAAAGCCCATTTAATGGAAATTAATGAGTATTAAGTCATTAACACTCATATTTCACTCATTATTCAATAAGTTACACACAGAAGCGGATCTAGAGCAAAATCTTGGGGAGGGGGAATATGACAAGGGTTCCAATGGGCAAAATCTAGAGGGGGGAACGTGACAAAGGTGCCAATAATTGACCAAATTGATAAATTTATTCTAAAAGAAAGTGAAAAAACAGAAAAAAAAGGGAAAGAGGGCACCAGAAAAAATCTGGGGGGTCTATCTACTTAAATTACTTCTGTACATGAAACTTATTATTAAAACTCATTATTAAACTTAAAACGAACAGAAACTACAATCCATGAATAAATGAGACCCTAAAAGACAGAAATTAGGGCAACAATGAATAATAAAGTCAAACTTTAGACAAACGTAAATTACTACTCTTGTGGTAATTTCTGTTCATTTTAAGTTTGACTTCTTTTAATTGTAAAATGTATTTTTTTTTTTTTGGTACTTCCTCCAAATAAAGATAGATAAAAAATTATTTATCCTTCTCCAATTTTGTCTGAAGAGCCTTTCATTGGCTGGTTATGGGATGAATCGGTTATGGGAATACACTGTAAAATAGTGCGTCTCTTCTTTGAAATCGCGGGGGGGCCCCTCGATCCGCCAGTGGTTAAACATATTCTAAAAATCATAATAACGCGTGTTAAGGCATTAGTTCATAAATCGTTCCGGGTGAACTGTTAGTTCACGTTCAATTTGAAGTAAAGAGAGAGAGAGAGAGAGAGAGAGAGAGAGAGAGAGAAACACAAGTTAAATTGCAATTTCCACCTGGAATCATGCTGTGTACATGAGGCCAGACCAGACGTAAGACATAGGACAGAGGAAGCCCCCAGAAGGCAGGGTAGGTAGCAAAATAGTTTCCTCACATATGCATCTATTGGAGCATAATTTAGTTCAGCATTTTGAAACACCTGCAGTAAATTACCATGGGTAGAAGGAGAACCAATGCACGGTGATTCGGTCAGTTAATCCATTCTGTCTAAAGGTATCATATTAAAAGTTGTTTTTTTCAAGAGTTATAATATCTCTTCACCTCACTCTTAACCCCTCTTACGGGGGCGTAATTTGCTATGGAGCAGGGGTGCAACTGCCCCCAGACCCAGTTTGCCCATAGCCCGAATGAAATTTAGTTTCTTTTGAAACCTTATCAAAACTAAAACAAGCCAGTACAATTTAAGCATCCACAGAAACAGGACAGTTTTCTTCAGTATATCTTTGCCTTTACGGTACAATATGGGCCATTTTCAAGTTTTCACTGTCATTTTAACTTAATTTAGGAAAATTGTCCCCATGTTTGCCCCCTCCCGGGATTTTGACGAGCCCTCTTATATCACTTAGCTCACTTCTACCTGTGCAACTGTAACTAAAAAGTATGGATTTTAATCAATCGTTACCACAATATGGCTTCAACTTACATCCTCCAAATTGGGAGTCTCGTATCCACCATGTTGTGGTAACAACAGTATCGTCACCGCAGAGTGAGTTGAACTCACAACCTTCAAATCATTTTTCAAGCTATTATCTACGGTAGGAAAGGAACCCACGATTTTCCTCATTTCTTCAGATAACTGTTGAAAATGGCAATTTTTCTAACAAAATTATTATTGCCCTATCCTAAAGAAAATGTACTTGTTGAAACAACTGGCCGTTGGTAACAACTGAATACCCTAAAACGTATATGTTTTTACCATCTCGCGTGAGATTTATAGCGACTAGCACAATATCTTTTGACTTAACTTCTACCTATCAGGTCAGGGGAGAGCGATCCACCCATGGGTTATGGTTTGGGTTATGGGACAGTGTTTTAACGCCACCGTAGTTTTTCGCCACCTTTTAACTCAGGTAGGTCAGAATAGATATAGATATATACATAGACATAGACATAGACACAGATAAAGACAAAAACCTAGACATAGAAATAGAAATAGATATAGACATAGACTAACCTAACCTGTCTATTCTGACCCAACCAATCCTCTTGATGATACAAGATTTCCTGGGTGGCATAAAACATACAGTGGCGTTAAAGCACCCAATTCGGGGTTATAGTAGCAAGTCCTTGTCATTCCTTATTTAATTAGACAGTGAAGGAATCCATCTTTGTTATTTTTAATTCAATAAGAAAAGTCTGGCTATGCCTTTTTAGTCAACTAAACTTAACATCATTCCTTAATAAAGCATAGAAAATGAGTAATGATGGGGAATAACTGGCGATGACGCTTTTTTAATAAAACAGGCCTATAAAGAAGAATATTTCAACTTATGAGTACACGACAATTCAGAATAAATACCGGTCATAACATCTGTGATCAATTCTTTTTTAAATTTAATTCCTTAATAAAGCATAGTAATTGAGTAATGATGAGGAACAACATGATGATGGCACATTTTAATAAAACAGGCCTATAAAGAAGAATATTTCAACTACGAGTACACTACAATTCAGAATAAATACCGGTCATCACATCCTTGATCATATGAATATGATCACTTCTTAATCGAAAGTGATCATTTGACTAAAACAGACAATTATACATTTCAACAACTGTCGCCTACCGGGGCTGAAACCAACTGCATATTCATCAAGGTCTGTTTACGCAGACATTGGTGCCTTTCCTTACGCGGGGGAACTGAAGTAGACAAGATTTTCCATTTTTAATTTTGCTAACAAAATTGAAATCGTTTTCAGTGGTCAAGTCGACATGTCAAGCCAAATTGATTAACATCAAATATTTTACATACAACTAACAATCTCCTACCCAATGTCCAGAATAATGCCTCACTAAATTTGATAATATATTTTATACCAGATAAAAGTCAAAAGTGAGGTGTCGTATATTATATCATGACTGACCGGATTCAATTACCGCAGACTATCAAGATAGACTAGAGGAGCGTGTGGAATAATTTAGCTCTTTGAACGGACCTGAGTCCAAACTCCCTATAATTTACACATACCTAATCTTCCCAACCGATCGAAATTCATAGAAACAAGTGTTAGTTGATGGGTGGAGAGAATACCACCGAAGAGATAAATTTTGAATAATTCATAGACATTTTGACTGACTATCTCCTTAGTGGATCTCAATTCATATCACAGTCTATTGTGGCCCAATGGATTCTTGATCAATCAAATTCTGTAGGTTTTATGCAGTGGTCTGACTGCATGAGGCATAGGGATCCCTGTGGTTTGTGTAGTTGGTAGAAGTTAAATGACACAATATTAACTATAGTCAATGGCCGGACATGGTGCCATTTTTATGATAAATGTGACTCAATCTAAGAATGCTACTTGGTTTTGATTGTAACAAATTATATCATTGCTATGCATAGAAGAGGTAATCCCGCCCTAAGCAGAGACGTCAATTAGAATTTAGAAACCAAGATTCAATTGGGATAAATCCCGACATTCGAGAAAAACCGTGAGAGGCATATATATATATATATATATATATATATATATATATATATATATATATATATATATATATATATATATATATATATATATATATATATATATAGGAACAATCTGCAAGTTGCACTAGCCCTGGCTAAGGTGATTTACTTAAAAAATATAAACTCTCTTTATAAAAAATAAAAATCAAAGAAAAGAGTCTAACAAAGAAAAGCAAGGTTAATTTGATATAATTTTAGAATTTTTTTTAGGACTGTGAATAAGACAATAAAAGGGAAAAATGACGAAAACATAAGGCAAATTATAAGGGCCACCGAATCGCCGTATATTTTTTAAAAGGTATTTTTAACTTTCAATTTCCCTATCCCAGAGCATACGATTTAAAACTTCGTCTTTTTCTTTTTACATTTTTTTTTTGTTTTGTCATAGGGCAGCAATTTAACTTAGTTCATAACACCTGAAATGAGCAAGGGGTTAAAAGAAAAAAAAAACGATGAAAGTGAAATAAAAGAAATAGTTTAAGAGAAGATGCTAAAAACGAAAAAAAAATACAAACTGAGCATGGGCTACAATAGCTACTCCTATCAAATCCAGGTAGCAAAAAAATACATACTTTGAGTTCTTTTCTCACATCGAGAAAGTAACTTGAGAGTTTATCTTTAGGGTTTACTTTACATGAAGAAGGTGTTATAGTTTAAAGTTTCTTTACGGATTTAAGATATTTAGAGTTTTACTTTAAATAGAGATGGTGTTGTGGCTTAGAATGTCTTAAATTTGTGCCGCTGTCATTTTGCTACTATGGCCCCTCCTTCCCAAAGAATTTTCAGATTACCCGTAAAAATTAGGACTAGCTATATCCTTTGTACATAGCCGCTTAAGTATCACGACTAAAAAATCTCTTAAAATGAAACACGTTTTTTCGTTTCTACTAATAATACCTTAGTAACCTTATCACAGACTAGCCCAAAAGTGCATTAGGCCGACTATGATTTATATTATGCGCGATTAGGCACAGAATTTAGCTAGACCCCAGCTTAGAAGATATTCAATTTAATATTTTATAGTTAATTGGAGTCTCGTGCATAAAACACGTTTTTATCTAAGGTTACCATCTTAATCCTAACCCACTAAAAGCTTCATATTACAACGTTTCGGCTTCCAATTGCTTTTTGTTATCTTTTCATATTTCAACATTATCGAACACGGCAAGGCCCGTCTGCAGGAGAGGGGGAGGATGTAACCAGGCTGTAACAAGGCTGCAACCAGGGGAGGTAGGAAGTTTAACCCCCCACAACAAAAAGATTTGCATGACTCGTAAAAACGTAACAGACAAATATAGACAAATTTTTTATGTGTTTTTTTAGCCTTAGCCTTTTTCCAAGGCTGTAACCGGGGGAAGTGGGAAGTTCAACTCCCCCCCCCCACCCCCCACACACACACATAAAAGATTTACCTGAGTCGTAAAACCGTAACACACAAATAAAAAAAATATGTGTTTTTTCTAGCCTTAGCCCTTTTTCCAAGGCTGTAACCAGGGGAGGTAAGAAGTTTACCCACCCCCCACCCTCAGAAAAAAGATTTACCTGACGCGTAAAAACGTAACAGAGAAATATAAAAAATTTTTATGTTTTTTAAGTTTTTTTTTCAACCCATCCACAAACAAAAATCCTGGATACGGCCCTGTCTGTGTCCTGCCCATATATTGAAATTGTTAAGATTTTCTTTCCTAATTTCTTCCATTCTTCATTTAATTTGCCTATTGAGTGTATCTTCTTAACATGTTTTACCACCAGGCATGTAGGCATAGTTATTTTCTCTTTTTTTAGCGGTTTCAATAATAAAAAAAATATGAGAGTTTTAACACGATGTTTCCAGAAATTCGAAAACATTTAGGAATTCGGGTAGGGGCGGGACTCAATATATCCTCCCACGTACTGATACTTAGCCCCCCCCCCTTATTCGATAACTGGATTTGCGTCTAAACACGGCCTAAAGAGAGGCTACCAAAACAACTCACTGCCTTTTTTTATCCTTCTTTTAGCCATTTTCCCTTCTTATATACTTTCTGAACAACGATGTAATATATATCCTATTATATTAATATGTCCTATTACTATTTTTGTTGTGCTTAATTCTTCCACAATAGAATGGATGTGATCATTAAACAGAAAAGATTAGAAATGTTAATGTGTTGCTTCTACCTTTTCTTGTTTTTTAGTTCTTTTGAGTTTTACTCAAAATTTTACTCAAAGACCTTGCACTTTACTTTCTTTATGTGACTTTATTTTGTAAAATGATCTTAAGTGATGACGCTGATGAAAAATATAAATAATAACAATTTTATTTGGAATACAACAACAAATACGTCAACCGTCAAATGTCAAACTAGTCAGGGGTACTCAATGTAAAAAAAATAATAATAATAAGAAATCCGAGAAAAATCGTTTATATATGACTTACTCAGTAAGACACTAAGGTTTTAAACGGCCCCTGGAATTCACTATATTTTCTTCGACTACTAGCTCATTTGGTGGGACACACGCTTATACATATAGGCATTTTTTCCTTTTCTTTTTTAAAGAAAAATATTCGGTGTTTTCCGGTAATGAAACATTTTTCTGTTATTTTTTCTTTTTCAAATTCATTCAATCTAGAAATAAGTTAGATTTTTGACAGTTCCGGGAACACAAAGTTAATAACATTTACTCGAAGGCGATGCTATTTCTGAAATATTTCTATTAACAAGGTTTATTTGCTTTAGAATTATTTTTGTGATAATCTTTATTTCTCAAACAAGAGTGTCACATTTTTAGCGATAAAGTATACAATCAAAAATTAGTTTTCAGAACAACAGACGAGCTAAACACAGAAAAAATTTGAACTACAGACAGAAAAAAAGAAGAAATAATTCAAGGGGAGGGGCAACTTTCTTAAAACTTAGTTCTTATCAGTGATTTCAGCATTTTATTCGCGTATTGGTACTTATTGGTTATTGGAAACACACCCAAAAGTGAAGTTAGGTTAATCCTAATGAAAAACAACAAAACATGATGATAAAATAATACTTAAGAAACACAATTATGAAAACCTAATCTAACCCCCACCCCACCCCTAATGTTCAAATATACAGTCCATATTATATAAATCCAATGCATTCTGTCGAAGTCTAATCCATTCCATCATCCACAACATTTATTTTTTTTGCTATGATTAAACAAAAAAAACAAGTATTTTTAAATGAAAGTAAGGAGCGACATTAAAACTTAAAATGAACGGAAATTGCTCCGTATTTGAAAGCGGCTTTTCCTCCTCAACACCCCGCTCTTTACGCTAAAGTTTGACTCTTTTTCTTAACTCTGCATTTTAAAACAGTAAAAAACTTTAGCGTAAAGAGCGGGGCGTAGAAAAAGCCCCTTTCAAATACGGAGTAATTTCTGTTCGTTTTAAGTTTTCTTACTTTCATTTAAAAAAACTTATTTTTTTGTTAATTTCTGGACGTTTTTGAATTAATGCATGGTTCGATCTTGGCTCTCCGCGCATAAATAATTAAAACGAAATTAGCATATTAATTTTTTGGGGCTAAATGGCTTTTTCATAGTTTTAATCCGAAGCTTTTGAAAAAAAGGAGCGAGGGAGGAAGCCTAGTTGCCCTCCAATTTTTTGATTGCTTAAAAAAAGCAACTATAACTTATAATTTTTTACGAACGTTTTCATAAGTAAAAAATATGCGTAACTTACGAATTAAATTACGGAGCGAACTTCTATATTCGTATGTTTTTATTGCGTATATGAGGGGGCTCACTCATTGTTTTGATGGAATGAGTTTGAGAAAAAAAGGAGCGAGGAGGAGGCCTAATTGCCCTCCAATTTTTTGGTTACTTAAAAGGCAACTAGAACTTTTAATTTTTTACTGACGTTTTTACTAGTAAAAGATATACGTAACTTACGAATTAGCTTACGTAACGAACTTCTGTATTCGCATGTTTTTATTACGTATATAAGGGGGTTCACCCCTTCGTCAGTACCTCGCTCTTTACACTAAAGCTTAAATTTTGTCCCAATTCCTCAAGAATGACCCCTGAATCACAAAGGCCGTAGAATAAATAGTTGAAATTACTAAAAATAATTTAGCGTAAAGAGCGAGGTATTACGAGGAGGTAAACCCCTCATATGCGTAATAATTTCTGTTCGTTTTAAGTTTTAATGCTGCTTCTCACTTTCAGTAGAAAAAACTTTTCATATTTATTTTTTCATTGCTTTTTTAAATAACGCTAGAAAATCCTGCGCCCCCCTCCATTGAAAGTCTCTTCCCCCATGAGAAGTTCCTCCAAGGAATGATCCCCCCGGTAACCCTCCTCCCTCCCTCCAAACCAAAAAAAAATCCCCCTGAAAACGTATGTACACTTCCCAGTAACCATTACTATATGCAAACACAGGTCAAAGTTTGTAACTTACAGCACCTCCCACGGGGACTACAGGGGAGTAAGTCGTCCCCAAAGACATAGTTATTGGGTTTTCGACTATGATGAATAAAATGGCTATCTCAGAATTTTGATCCGCTGACTTCGGAGAAAAATTGAGCATCGGAGGGACCTAGGTGCCCTCCAATTTTTTGGTCACTTAAAAGGGCACTAGAACTTTTAATTTCCGTTAGAATGAGCCCTTTTGTGACATTCTAGGACCACTGAGTCGATACGATCACCCCTGGGAAAAAAAAACAAAACAAATAAACACGCATCCGTGATTTGTCTTCTGGCAAAAATTGCGAAATTCAACATTTTTGTAGATAGGGGCTTGCAATTTCTACAACAAGATTCTCTGATACGCTGAATCTGATGGTGTGATTTTCGTTAAGATCGTATGACTTTTAGAGGGTGTTTCCCCCTATTTTCTAAAATGAGGCAAATTTTCTCAGGCTCGTAACTTTTGATAGGTAAGACTAATCTTGATGAAACTTATATATTTAAAATCAGCATTAAAATGCCATTCTTTTGATGTAACTATTGGTATCAAAATTTCCATTTTTTAGAGTTTCGGTTACTATTGAGCCTGGTCGCTCCTTACTACAGTTCATTACCGCGAACTGTTTGAAACCGGTTTTAAAAACTAATTTTTAATAATATTTTATTCAAAATTTTAAATATTCCTCCATATTTTTCATATTTATTTTGTAAAGATTTTGCAACATTTATTTTAGCATTTTGCAATTTGCATAAATAGTATCAGTACAGTAGATGAGATATATTATTTTAGATAACTTCGAAGACCACACTGCCTTTCCATGACGAAAGTAAAACAGTTCAAAATAGGGATGAAACCTTTTAATTGACAGTGAATATATATAAAAATTATTTTACTGGATATTTCGAACACATTTGCAACGTTCATCATCAGCAGTAAGACTAAAAGACATGAATAAAAATAGTTTTTTACTGCTGATTAGTTATTTATTTTTACTGCTGATTACTGCTTTTAGTTTTACTGCTGATGATGAACACTGTATATGTGTTCGAAATATCCAGTTAAATAATTTTTATATATATTCACTGTCAATTAAAAGGTTTCATCCCTATTTTGAACTGTTTTACTTTTATATTATTTTATACTTTTAGAATTTTATTCATAAGCTTTTTATCATATTCATTAATCCTTTTTAATTAATTTTCAGAAAATCAGTCATTTCTCTTATTTTCCCAATCATATGATTTAGCAGCTTAACCTCCGCCCCCTTACCTTAACGGAAATCCTAGTTATACTCTAGTTTGTACCCTATTTAAGTTACGAGAGAAGAACTAAAACGACCTTAAAACTAAATATGTGTATAAATAAATATTAAAGTAGGTTAAATATTTCACCAGCAGTCAACATCCATCTCAAGAACCAATCAAATTTCGACATGAAAATCTATCTCTTTCAAAATTAGTATCTCTTTGTTTCAAGATACACACCCAGAAAGTTAACTATTACCTATATACCCAATAATTACCTAAATACCAATTTGCAATTGATTCCAAACACCATATCTTACAATCATTAATCAATTTTCACTGTTAACAGATCATCACTAGAGTAACAAACAGCTGTAGAGTACGCTTGGGTAGAATGGAAGCCAACAAAAAATGGGCATACGCCTTGTGCTCGCCTTTTTTGGGCCTAAACATCATACACTAGACAACATAATTAGTTCATCCAAATTTAGACAAACAGAAAAAAATTGTGTTTTGTTTCTGTACTCCTTATTTGTGGATAGTTAGCACCAAAAGTGATAAACAAAACCACGTGGTCTTGTTTACATTTCCGATAGTAGAATATTATGATTAAATGATTTGTCAGATTTGAATCACATTTCAACAACTTAATCAAAATTCAGAGCCAAGCGGCTATACCTATCAGGGATATATTGTTTTTTTATTAATGGAGTAGTACCGTCAAATACAATAATAAAGTGTTTTCATATGGTACGAGTCAGCGACCATGAGGAGTACAGTTGCCGAAATTTAAAACTAGAATTTTGATTTTTCAACGTATTTTTCAGTTGAAAAAAGATAGTTTAAGAAATGGAATATAGACCTGAATCTCAGCGTATCGAATGACGGCTAAATTGCTCGGCTAAAAACGGTTGATTCGGCTAAAAACGCTGAACTATTAAAACCGTAGGAAAAACCTGACTCATTTTGGGCATATGACATTTCATGTCTCATAAGCGTTGGTACAGAGGTGTCAACCCGCGAATATGTGGGATGGTGACAAATTTGTATTTTTCTAAATACATAGGGGTGATTTTTTCTTCTATTTCTTCAATGAAAAAATTCAAATCTATAGGGGGGGGGCAAAAATTTAGAGTGTAATTCCCCCTCCCCCATTCCAATTGAAATCCCTTCATTGGTAGCATAGTATAAGCAAACTACCCAAAGCGTATTCTCTTTCCCGAGAAGAAGAGAAAAATTATTGCTCCCTCCTCTCAAACACAAAGTTATAAAGAGAGGCAAAAAGTTGACTCGAAATTGTACTTAATGATAACTTAGCTCGATTTTGCTCCGCGTCTCGACTTAGTTCATGTTTGAAAGAAGTCAGAACTTACGTCATTCTTAGACAAAGTTACCCTGCAGCTTAGGTCAGCTACAGATCCAGACTCTGCAATCTGTTCTTCCATAGAGTCAGGACTTGGCTTGCTGGTTGCGACCACAACCAGCGAAGCTAGTTCTTGTTAAATACATATACGAAAACGTTCTTTGCTCATTTATCATGAAGTCTAGGATTGCAAGAACAAATCCAATAAACAACTTTAAAGACGAACATTTAGATTTTTGCACGAAGAAAAAAAGAAAACAGACTGAACTCACAAAAAGCCACTTAACCGCAGGAAATACTGACGGGTTTGATCAATCAACATAATTTCATATAAATTTTTTTATAAGTTAAACCTGGTATTTTACAATTCACAGTGCTGAAGATCAAAAAATAGAAAAAGAAATCGATTAAATCTTAATTTGGCTCCGGCGCGTCGGACCCCAACACAGCAACGATAACTATATTTTTTTTTAATCAAAAAACGAGGGGCATCCATTTTTGGAACTCACGCACACCAGGTGACACGTGTCAAGCATAGTGGAAGTGTGCCAAGCGTGGGGAAACTGTTCGACACACGTGACGTTTCGAGATATACACTAGGTGGCGGAAAATGGACGCCCCGTCGTCACACGGCGGGACAGAACCACCACCAATACCGAACAGCAAGGAATGAGACTACTTAATATAGGATCTAGAACCGTCTGACCAAGTATACACGCAAGGGAGGGGGACCTTCATCCACTGCCCGTATCCCAACATTCTATAATATCTTGTTTTCCAGTTAGTTCATTTAAACTTTTTTTTTATTATTTGCCCCCTTCCGCTCTTCCTGACGAATAAAAGTCCTGTTTGCCTGCAGTTAAAACTCACTCTAATTCAAAAGACAACAGGGATTATGCATGTATATTTGGGTGGGTTGGTATGGTTGTCAAGTTATACTAAACTGTTTGATTTATTGTCACCAAAGTTGATATGTACTTTATTAATTTGATTTTCCATTTTCCAAAGTCAAAATTGTAAGACATCTAAGCCGCATACCTAATTCTATTATAATTATTCCAGTTTTATTTACATAATTTTCCAGCTTAATGTGAGTTTCCAGCAATTTTTCGTTAATTCTGATAGGCCCTGAATGTCAATCATATTTTTGAATAAACAAAAATTAATTAAACTTTTAGATCTAAAACTTACAAGAAATTAGAAAGTGGCATAATTTTCCTGATACATAAACATAATTCGTGAAATTAAAAAAATTCCCCAAGCTGTGCAGAAGAAAATGGAATTTTCAGAAAAGAAGGATAAAAACGATTTTTGCAGCCTCGATACCCGAAAGAGAATCGTGGGTTCTTACTCAAGGGGGTGCTTAGTCGCATCTTAATGTCTACCAGGCCTCTGCCTCTGGCCATGCCTCTGTACTTTCAGCTGAGGTTACTTAAAGTTTATACAAATAATATGATAATAATTTCATCATGGAAATTTGTTTTTCTTTTCGGTAAGTCCTCCTTTGCCACAATTCTCTCCAGCTATTTTATTTCGTCTGGTCCACTCTTAAACGTTAAAAAATTGTTAAGATAACGCTTGTTAACGCTATCTCAACGTTACTAAGCCGTTTTATCGCTGTCATATCTGAAGGTCCTATAGTGAACTGATGGTACTCGAAAATCCTATGTTAAAATTGAAAATTTATATTTAAAAATACCTCAAGTATTCATTGGCGGAAGATGCCGCTTTTAATATCAGGCCGTAGCTTCTTGAAGATGCTACAAAATGTTTGCTAGGATTTTGCTCTATTTCCTCTAATTGCTTAGAAATCTTAGAAAATGTCTAGCTCTTTTTCACAAGTGTACTCTATGAAGGATATTGCTTTTAGAAGAAAATCGGTACTATCATGAGCAGAAGACAATAACCTATAAGATGATTGCAACCATTTTTCGAAGTCCCATAGAATATTTTCAGCTACCTGAAATTTTTACAAGTTTTTTGCCAGAAAGAATCGTTTCAGATCGTCCTAGACACCAGATTGACAAGCTGGTATAATTAACCTGCTATTTCCGCCAATGAATAAATGCTATTTGAAGGTATTTGGACAATCGACGGTCTCTAGAGAATTGAGAGACAGAAGGCTACCCTAAATTCAATTTTGAACCTCGATGTTTTCAAGTTCACTTAATCACGGTCTTAAACGTTAAATCGTTGTTAAGACAACGATTATTAACGCTATCTCAACGTTGCTAAGCCATTTTATCGTTGTCACGTCTAAAGGTCATATCTGACATTTTCATACCTCAGTGACTACTTGCAAAACCGTTCACAAAGTAAGGATTGGAATAGAGTAGTAGCGTGCGTAGCTGTTTTGGCCTCAAGTGGATTAATCAGAGTTGCCAACTGGACACATTTTATGTCAAAAGGACACATTCACATTTGCCAGGACGCAATGACAAAAAAGGGCAAAAAGCGACACATTTTAGAAATTTGTGATATAAAAGGGCAAAAAAGGAACACATTTTGTAAATTTGTGATACAAAACGAAACATTCCTCAACTGGATATATATTTTGGGGAAAATTCCACTTTTCAGCAAAAGTTATGCTTTTTCTCTTTTTTTTTCTTTCTTTTTAGCATCCAGGTTTTGCCAGAGATGTAAGTAAAGAATTTTCTCAAAAGTAAGAGATTTATATGTTATATGAGATATATGTTATATGAGATATATGTTACATGAGATTTATATATTTATATGTTATTTATATGTATAGAGATTTATATGTTATATGAGTACACTGTGCTTTCACACTAAGTCATTTTGTATGAATCTTTTATATGGATTTTTTTTTTTTCGTTTTCATTATATTTGATGTTAATCGGCCGCTTAGAAAGAGATTTACAAACCGTCTTTTGAATAAAAATCTAAAGTTTTTGAAACTTCATAATGACACAGACACATTTTAGCTAAAAATAACACATCTTTGGATGCTCAGGAGTGGACCAAAAAGTTGGCAACCCAGGGCTCGATACTGCAGTGAGTTATTAGTAGCAATAGTTGTAGTATGTACGTTGCGAGCGGTAAAAATGTTCGTGCTAAAATGAGCGCTCTAATTCCATTGGTTTATTTTTGAGACGTACTTTTAGAAGTTATAAATCCTTAGTTCCAGAGATACGAACAGGTAATCTGAGTAAGCCCTTCCTAGGTCCCTCCTATTTGGTCTTTTCAAACAGAGAAATTTTAGGTAAAATTCTGAACCCGTAAAAAGAGAACAAAACCTGATTGGCTCTTGGATTTTAAGCCAGTAAAAAGAAGGTATCTACATCTTTACAAATAACTTCTCTGTTTCACTATGGCATACTGGAATTCAGCCTTAGAATTAGGATGTAATATATGAGTTTTAGTTTAATATCGGTTTTAACATTAAATATTTTGTTTTGTTTTTAATAGCAAGTACTACTCTGACTTTAATAGCAAGTTTCGTAATTGTATCCTCTTATTTTAGTGAGAATTCTTCTGCTTTTTATCCCCTTTATTGTTTTTTTTTAATATTTACTATAATTCTTGACATTTCATGTATTTACAGACCGTATAATTATAGGCTATAAATGGTTTTAATTAGTTAATGACATTAAAATTAATTTTAAATCAGCCGTAGCGACAGTTTAAAATAAAATGTCCGCTCTTTACCCCCCTTTATTTCGGAACATCCTAAAATTTATCAATATGACCCAGGGTTACAACCGGTACAACCGTCTGCGTATCTTAACTCTGTAACTCTATGTACAGAATCCCATTGCTCTTAAAAAAACTAGTAGACAACCCTTGCTGAAACTATGTACCTACAAAACATTTAACAACAAAAAGCGGGGGGGGGGTCCCTCGATGTTGAGCTGAAGGACTCCCTGGACAATAAAAAAAAGTGGCTTAAATTTTCAAATTAATACCACCACCCCTCCAAGGAGAAGACTGATATACGCAAATCCATCTGTAAGTATTAACAGCATGGGATAAATATTTAACCCAAGACCATTCTTTGATAGGCAGATTGTATATAACAGATGTTTATACCATTATAGAAAACTCATTAGCAAGACAGGAAAAAATCTAAAGGGTATTAAGCTATAGGCTACATTAAGCTGATCGTGGCAACAAGGTGACATAAAGGTGCTAACTCATGGACACTGCACTTAAATAGGCAATTTGCTAATAACAATTTTCAACACATGATCAAAATGAAATTTTTCAGGATACCACCTTAACGATTCATAAAACGGCCGCATTCCAACCAGACTAAAATTAATGACAGTGTAAAAAAAATGAGAAGAATAATATATACGCAAAAAAGTTCACACCTATCATGGACCAAAAGAGAAGAAGAAGTGATTATCTAAAAAAAAATCGATTTAATGTCAGAATATTTCAAGGACTATCTTTTAAAAATGAATCTGGATAATAAAACAAAACCAATGATAAATGACATGTCATATTTTGTAGCTGTCACTAGTTGGTGTTTGTAGTCAAGGTTGCCTGCAAGACTGTGAGGGGGGATGAGATATGTTTGACCAAAAAGCCATTTAGAAAAACCATAAAACGATAAAAATAAACGATTTTACACTTCACATGTATTTTTTTTTATAAAGGGGACTTGCATAAACCCAGAGGGGGGGATCGGGACGATAATCCCCGGATTTATATCTTGATTTCTTTTTATTCCTCTATATTTCTATACATATATATATATATATATATATATATATATATATATATATATATATATATATATATATATATATATATATATATATATATATATATATATATATATATATATATATATATATTTGAGCAGTTGTCATAAATTTAGTGTTTCCTTCTGGAGAGGAGCAATGCTAAACTGATACCGATTTATGTATACATTTCTCTACATATAAAGTTGGATATAAAACTGGCCAAGAAAACCTTTCATTGGCTATATCAACACATAGCCAAGTTCTTTTATGCCATTTAGGTCGTTAGCCAAGCTCTTGGAAACCTTAGGAAAAACCTAGAAGAGCTTGGCTACGCGGTGACATAGTGAATTCAAGCTAATTTTCTTCTCACTGATGAAGGAACTGTCACAGATGATGGATAGTTACTTGGCAAATCAAGGAAATTCTGTGAAAGGAATGTGTAATGGCACCAAAACCATTTTTTTTTCTAATATACAAGCGAATTTATCAATTTTTTTTATATAATCTATAGGTCACAGAGCAAAAATACACATAAAAAATTGAAAACAAATATTTTGATTGTAAAAATACAGAAAGGGCCGTATCCAGGCTTTTTGTTCGGGGTTATTATTTTGGGAATCACGGAAAAAACTTTAAAAGCGCATCAAAAATCTGTTTATATGCAATTTTGTTATGTTTTTACGAGTCGGACAAAAAGTTAGAGGGGGTAGGGGTGGTCCAACTCCCTACCCCTCCCCCCCGGATGGATACGGCCTTGCGTACAGAAACAGGAGAAAAAATCTCCTAGATCCATAGATGCTTCATATAGCATCGACAATTGTCGACGTCTCAGTTGCCGGGTCTTTCTTACCATGACTGGTAGCAAGCCTGTCACCTAGCCTTACAGCAGCGGGGATCGAACCCTTTGATCCGCAATGCCAAGCAGAGATCAATCCATTGCACCACCATAGGATAACACACATAAGTAACGTTTATGTATTTTTCTTATCTTTTTCTATATTTGTAAAAGACAAATAATATATACAAGCATGTAAAACAATGCTTCGATCCAATTGTTTCCGTTCTAAGGATTCCTGGCTTTTCCCGTTCAGAGAACTCCTAAAAATAGTTCCCCAACCAAAGTATTGGCATATAAGAGAAATGTTAGCCAGACGATGTCTCCTTTGGTAAATTCCTAATAGACATATAGTAAAAACCGACTAGCGTTTATTTTAAGCAATGAGATTGTTTTGTTGTTTTTTTTTTGTTTTTTTTTTTCATTAACATCCAATGGTTGACGCACAAAGTGGAATTTAAAAATATTGACTCTCGATGATTTTGCATGATTTACACGCATTTACACGATGATTTACACGGAGAATTTACGCTTTTTGTAGAACTGGCACTTTTTAATGGTATTAAGGTTGTAAATACTGGTATCAATTGCGGAGCGGGGGAATTTTCCTCTCTAGATTTTCCTTGTGCGGCGGGGAATTCCCTCTCTGATTTAGAAAATGCCCTTTTATGGAATTTCCATTGAAGAATGCTTTTCTTGGTATTTTCACTGAAAAAAATTAAAAAATACAGCAAAATTGTCCCCCTAATAAATTTTACCCCCTCCCCTTATATTTTCGTGAATTGATGACGTTTGATTTGACGTAATGTCTTTCTATTACAAAATAAATCAAAAAGTTACATGGGATACATTGATTATGGAACGGAGATATTGATTAAGATAAAACCTAAACGAATATTTTGGCTGCATATTAAACAGCTGTATTAAGCGATAAATAAAATAATTTTCTTTATTTTTCTTTAAGGCAAAATATTCGCTTAGATTTTAATCACTGGTACCTGTTGTGTACATAGAAGAAAGTCTTCAGATCCATGCCCTTACCCCGAAATACCAAGAATTCTACAATACTATTTCTGACATCTTCCATGTAATTTACCAATTCTTTTTTTTTGTCGAAGTCGTACCCCTCTTCAACATATCCCCACTCCAGCAAAATCGTGTTTATATGTCTCAAGCTGGCACGTGCACAGGGGTGGGGGCTACGGGGTCACTCCCCCCCCGAAATCTTGAGATTTTTCATATTTTCCCATAATTTTCTGATACTTCTCATAGAATAAGGGTTTTGAAGGATTTAGCCCCTCCCCCCGAAACAAATACCTCCGTAAGTACCTGATCTCAAGTAGTAATCTTACCTATAAACTGTCAAGGAACTATAAAAAAGCAAATATTTTCACAAACGATTCATTAAAAATCAGAGAGTCCCTTTGAGAGTACCCCAGCTATTTTTTTCTTTATTTCAAATCGAAGCTATTTCCCATCGCATCAGAATTAACAAGTTTCAATCGGGCTTAATAAGTAACCGTCTAAATCGATAAGTCAAAAAACCGATCTCGTCAAAAAGGCAACTCCCTTCTTAATTCCAATTTATCCCATCAATTCTCCGGTTCCTTTATGATTTATGCATATTTGAAATTAGCTCAGGAGACATTAGTTTCAGAATTTATGCATAACGTAAAACTACTATTTTGGTTTTAATATGCACTATATATCTTTATTTCTAAACCTAGTAAACATACCTGAACACAAGGAAGATGGCGCTCCCCTAAAATGACAAAGACCCATCCTGGAGGGGGTCTTTCAAAGTTACCCCCTCTAAAGGAAAATCATCTGATATTCTCTAGGGATCTGACATATGTATACCTATGCTTGTAAATGTACTAAAACCAACTTTTCTTTATGGGTAATGTCCCTAGTCGCCTAGCTCCTACGGCAGCGAAGTACTTAGTAAGGGGGGTAATTCGATAAGGGTTCTGACTAAATAATGTCCTTTTAAAATTCCTTCAACCCGACATGAATTAATAACTTCCATAAGTGCAAGCAGACCGAAGTTTGAGAGGAGTATATGAAATTCTGTCCAGGGACGAGGGGGGTGGGATGGGTAGCCTCCAAAAATTACATTTTCAGGAAAACCTTTACATAAATCCTAGGAAACATAGATTTTTAATGACTACCATCCCCTCCCTCACCGTAATCCGCAGTTATGCAAGTCTTACTGTTTTAATGAGGTCAATGCAAGCCGATATTGCCCTGAAGGCTTATGTGAACCACCAAGAGCTAACCCTTCCAGTTCTGAATAAGAAATTTGCCGAGTCAAATTCAAATTCGCTATTTCATATGCAAAACACAAATTTATACTCGTAACTGTAGGGAATAAATAAACATAAAAATGTGGAATAACATAATAAGATATCTGCATATTATTTATGCAAGCCAATTTCAAATTTACCCAGCGTTATTGACAAGCATTAACAGTAGTTCTGATTCAGAGCTATTGTTGCCATTTTGTTGCTTTTCTTTTGCGGCGGCAAATTGAAATCTTAGAAAAAGTCCATTTTTCAGAAAACTACATCACGGGAGCATTTTTGGCTTTTATGGATGTGCTATTTCAGATCAGGCTTCCGGTACCTCTGTTCAGTACTTTCTATACTCCGTTAAAATTTTAAACCAGTCTCTTGAGATAGGTCCAACCTCAATAGGTACCAGAAGATATTTTCAAGGAAGAGGTGCGGAGAATGGGTTAAAAACTATAAAAGGATGTTTGGCTGCTTTTTATTTATTCAAGAGTAAGAACCAATCTAAGGGGGGTTCTCTACCCATAATCTTTATGTATATGCATTTTGACTTCCAACAGATGGCAATTCACTTCTTTGTTTTATTTCATTGGCGCAGCTAGGAGGGTAAGGAAAAGGCTGCCCCCAGGCGAGGCCTTGGGGGAGGGGTCATCAAACTGAGTTTTTTCTGTTTAAATATATTGCGTTAGTGATGGTGAAGGTGCAAAAACCGACGCTGTTTACGGACGCTGAAAATCCTAGCTACGCCTCTGTTTGATTGCAGTCAGAAAGACAACGTGTTACAGAAATATATTACAATATAGAGACGAATCTCAGGGTAGCAAAATCTAAAAGAGGAGGGGCCTAACCAAAAATGAATAAGGAGGGAGATCAGTCCTCCTCTGAAGTTGTAAGCTACATAAAAATAAATGACAATATGTAATACAACTAATTTAAGCATGCCTTTAATATGGGGTGTAAATTGTCTGCAGACTTGGCAAACCTACGGAAACTTTTGTCAGTTCTGCCAGTCGATTAACTTAAGTAAATTAGTAACTTATTAGTAAATTAGTATAATAAATATAGTAAATAATGATATTAGTAAATTAGTAATAGTATTAGTAATTAGTATAATAATATAGTAAATAATAATATTAGTAATATTGTTTTAAATTTATGTTAATTATAATTATAATTATAGCAATAATATTACATATTTATAATTATTGATTAATATTTTTATAATTATATGTTATATTATTATTACTATATTACATAATTATATTGTATAGTTATAATTATATGTTTTACCATGTTATTTGGAACTTGTTATATTCCTTTCAAAATGAAGAACATTCCCATTGGTCTTTTACCTATTTTGCTCTGGTTTTATTTAACGATTTTGAATAGTATTGGTGACATTAGGCAGAACAATAATGCAGCGTTGTCAGTGGCAATTGACAATCATCAATTCAAATTTCTAAAATCAAAGAAAAAGCTGCACATAGTTAGGACAAATTTGTCACCCTTAACAAATTCACAGCTTGTGAAACCAGTTATAGCTATTCAAAATGTGCGGAATTTCACCTGTATTTGTCTGTCAACAGCTTTTTAGTATATTTTATAGAAATCCATTTTGGTTTTCAATAATTATAGCTTTTAATATTTATAATGAAAAAAGAAATCATCAATGCAACAGCACATACACAGAAATAAACATACACCATAAAAAAAACAAGAAAAAACATTCAAATATATAAACAAAAAAGAATAACAGAAGTATCTTACTTTTAATAAATACCAATAGTAGATATAAAGAATATGGCTTGAATAACTTACCTTTTTCATTATTCCAGTTTTGCGCTTGGAAAAAGTTGTATATCTCCTCAGTTTGTTGTCAATAAATTCCATCTTAATCTTAACACGTCCTTTTGTCTTTTTACCATTTGCAGGGGGTGCCTTTTTTGATGGCGGACCTGACCTGTCCTCGTCCGGGGATAAAGATCCGTGGCTTACACCCAAATCTAACCCAGTTAGAGGATCTTGAAGATTCATATTTAAGGGCTCCTGTTTTACATTTTCAGAGGTCCGTTTAAGCCCATGATGCACGTTCAAATTCAAACTGTGGCCTAGATTACTGTGGCCAACATGTTGCTGCAGAACTGCATTCATATAAGAATCTGACGAGGCATGATGGCCATAAATATCGGGTTCAAGACCACCATAGTTCATTGTATAACGAGTCTCTACGGGACTTTGGTTCTGCATAGTTCAAAACAGTTTATGAAACAGGCACTTAAAAAACACAATTTCACTCTAAACAAGGAAGACCTGAAAAACAAAAATAATTAGAATCACAAGAAGACATCTGAACAAAAACAAAGAGACTGCCATTGCATATTTTTGTCTTCTCTTTCAACCTTTTATGTTTTTTCTCCTTTATATTCCCTTTATTTTTTTTCTCTTTTATATTTATTTTCTTCTCTTTCAACCTTCTATACTTTTTCGCCGTTATTTTCTTTTCTCCTTTATATTCTCCTCTATATTTATTGTCTTCTCTTTCAACCTTTTATATTTTTCCTCTTTATTTCCCTCTTTCAGTGAATTACGCCTGATTTGTTTATTTTACCCCTTTGTTCTATTTGGTATTTTTCTCAATTTATTTTTGTGCTTTATTTTGTAGATTAGATAGTGAAATATTTTGCACGAATTTAGTCACTGAACAAAGTCATTTATTACAAGAACATAAACATACAAAATAATTATTAATAAAATAGCAATTATCAGTAAGCAAATATGCAAAACATAAATGTCAATAAATGTTAATAATTAGTACAACAGTTAAAAGATATAAGCGCAATAATGGCTTTATTTTATTAATTATAAAAACAAGTAAACATAAAAATATAAAAATAAATATAAAAAATAACAATACAAACGTAGAAATATATATAAGAACATGAAAGTATATCGTCTGCGGTGAATCAAAAGGCAACAATATAGGAAGGGATGGAAAGGCCGACTTCTCCCACATATACCATATAGCATAGAATATTATCATAGAATAAGGGTTTGCATCCAATAACTGCGGCAATTAAAAAGACGGTGTGTTACACATTATTGGAGAAACGTATTTATGTTATTTTTCTCGAAAACGGCTCCATATTTTTTGGGGAAAATTGGTATCTTGGGATGTTCTCGCATAAAAAATGACCTAGATCGGTCAGAAATCTTAAAAAAAATTGTTAAGAACCTTAATTTTGATTTTTGCAAATGACGTCATGCTATAGCGGGGGCAAGGATCCCTGTGTTTTGTTCGCGGAGGGGATAGAAAAAAAAAAAAAAAAACACGCAAAATTATTTTATATGCATTTTTGTCAGGTTTTACGAGTTGAACGATAATTTCAGGGGGGCAGGTTCAATCTAAGTATCCCTCTTGGTACGGCCTCGAGTAAAGGAGAGGCACTAAATAAACAAAACTGTGTTTTTACCCCATACACAGGATGTAATACACCAATTTTATAATATAACAGTTTTGCTTCAAACAGTTAGTTTAATTCAAAAAGTGATATCTTATGCTATTATAAAATTTACCGCAAAAAAGTTTTTAAATGTTATTCACGAACAGTCGTTTATGCACGCAAGATATTTCCCTAGCCTTTCATCAAGACAAACATGATTTATATATGAAAAAGATTAAACTTTTCTGAAACCAGTGTTTCACCGTTGGGAAATGTTTCCGAAGTTACCTTGACTACAAATCTCTGCTGTTAGACTTCTATGTATGATTATGCTTATGCATGTCTGACTTATGTATGATCGCCGGAGTCCCTAAATTTTAAATTCAGGGTTGGACAAACATCATTTCGATGCTTAAGAGAGAAGATTAAACTGAACAATTTCGTTTTGGACTGGTCTAATAGTATTTGGGATCATTAAAGGTTATTATGAGAGCCTTTGCGGAGGGAAACGACTGGTTAAAGATTGCATGAAAATGATGTTAGTGGTATCCTAAAACTGTACCTCAAGACTTTCGTTCGCCCTTCATGTGGTGGCTAGAGATTAACAGGATGTAGGAGGATTGTGACAGAAGCGATCTGTGAACAATGAAACCCTAAATATATTTTCAAACAAGGAAAAATACGGTTACGGAACAAATTGTACTTTACCAAAATAGCTCACCGCGCAAAAAGAAAATTACATTCAACAATCATAAAAAAAAATCACTTAGAGAACTGAACATCCAAATTTTTATTTCGACATGTGCAACAAATTCCTTTAGCTGAAATCATACACAGTCTGTGGAATATTCTTTTTACGGTACTTGTGTATTATCCAGAACACACTCAAGAAATTCGGTTTGCTCTGAGAAAAACCGGTTTGTCGGTCTGAAATCGGTTATAATTAGCTTAGTCTTAGTTAGAAAAACTAAGACACAGGTATGTTTTTATTAAATGTTTAATATACAGAGGTGGGTAGGTCAGTTTAGGTATTTAATATAATGCGTTCTGGGCGGCCTGCTTTCCATAATTCTTTTTTGTAGTTTCCATGATTTTGTTACTAGTCTCATATTTTCATAATATTTGGGTATATTTCATTATGATTAACCTAACTTCACTTCTTGAGTGTGTTCTAGATAATACACAAGTACCACATTAGGAATTAAATGTCCAATGAAACAAATATATAGGTCTTAAAAAGCGAATAACAAAGGGACTAAATTCTGAAAAAAAAAATTAGCCATACTTTTTCAGTCTTGGCTGTCCCTACAGAATAATTAAAATTTCTTAATCGGAAATTTTTGAACTTTTATTTTGCTTACTTGTCTAGGTACGAAACTACAAAAATGTCAGATCAAGAACGGGGAAAATATTGACATGATCGGTTTATTCAAAATTATGCCCCTTGCAAAAATATACTACTAAAGAAACGAAGTCCTTGTCAATCAAAAGCCCACATCAAATAACCCACAAGTCACTGTAAATGGGAATGAATGTCATTAATAGTTTCTAACGTAGTCACAGGAAAGGGAGCAATGGTCTGAACCCCCTCCCACCACAAAAAGTTTGATAGGGTCAAACACTGCGTAAGAAATTTCATTTTTAGCTGGCTTTTAAGGTAACTGTCAATAGTCCCTTCCAAAAAATCAAAATTTTGCCCTCATGATCGACATGCAAATATTTATGTACGATCCAGTTAGCCACCTCACCACTATTTCGACCTCGATTGTCCAAAGTCAACTAACATTATATGCATTGTTTAGGGACAAGTCCGAGAAATCACTGAATGCCTTATTTTTGCTAATCCTATATTACAGCATAATGTACTTGTTTATATAAACATAACCTAATAACTTGGAACACCAGCTGGTGCTCAAAACTTGTTTCACATACTTAATGTGTCTTAATTTTGAGCACCGAACTATTTGGATAGTATTCTTAATTTAAGTAGTACCCTTAAACGGTACACACAAGAATCCACAATTAGCTCTTACAACTCGTGTCCACAATAGGCAACAATGTCCTTTAAGGTAAATGATATGACATCACCATCTCAATTTAGACATCACTCCATATCTGGTTCAACTAATCAAAAAAGTCTAACCTTATTTAGTATTGATATTTAAGCCAAAACCAAAAATTGTGCAGTAGTTAAAGTACATCCATACTAAATGTAAACGCACGAGTTCTGGATATAAAATAAGAATATCTCGCTTGATTTTTGAGGAAGGTATTGAGATGCTGCGAGCCTCGCATCTCTCTCCTAGAGGTGTGTCAAGTGCGTGCTCCTTGGGGTCTCTTCTTGTTTCTTGCATGCCACAATATGTTGCAAAAGACCAACAAGAGATCTTTAGCGTTATTTCCTCTTTGGAAATTGTGCGATTTCACGGTTCAAAAAGGTTTCGGTACCTTGAACTATTTATCATAGTGTATACTTTTCACGCAGTCTTTAATCAAAATATTAACGTTAGCTCTAGGTTTTGGTTAAAAAGTTTAGATTTGTTTGCATAACTATTATTCTTTAAAAAATAGGGATTTCAGGTAGGTGGGCACCAAACCCCTCCATCCCGGTACTTCCCTGTCATGTAGCAAAACATTAAAACACAGCCAACCTGACGAGCGAAGCTTAAAAAATAAATTTAGCCACTATAACCTAAGTAAGGCTTGAATTAAAAAACTGGGCATACAAATATTAACTGCGAAATCCAAATAGATATAAATCAGAACTTTCTAGGGCTGAAGTACGTATCTTATTTACATGAATACATATGAGGAAGATAATGGGGTGCAATCGGCCATTTAGGGTGGGGAAAGCGACGAAATTCCTATCAGAATTTGGCTTCACCCCTAACTTTGGGGGGTTTTCGAGGTATGCAATCAAATTGTTACTTGGACATGATCCAGAATTGACGCTCTAGCTCCCGTAACTAAGAAACCCCAATTTTATATTAAAAATGTATGTTTTTCCAGTGTGTATTATACAACATAATCTTAGCCCCAACCGGTGATTTTGTTTGATTCGAGAATTTTTCAGGTGAGTCAAAACATTACGTGATTTTGGAAGAATTTGTAATGAGATTGTTATTTAACATGTTTTAGCTATTTATTTTTAACTAAGTTTAAAGATAAATATGCGTCCTTTTTCACATAGCTTTGGTCTTAATGAAAAATATTGTCTTCTACAGCTTATATATTTTTTTCTTCTATGACAACATAGGTTACAAATCACTCAGTGACCTTCTTTCATTAGCTGTTATAAATCTCAAACACTTCGTGATAACGAACAGTAGTAAGGAGCGACCTGGCTCAATAGTAACCGAAACTCTAAAAAATAGGATTTTTACAACAATAGTTACATCAAAAGAATCGCATTTAATGCTGATTTAAATTTTACAAGTTTTGTCAAGTTTATACTTGCCCATCAAAAGATTGGAGCCTGAGAAAAATTTGCCTTATTTTAGAAAATAGGGGGGAAACACCCCTTAAAAGTCATAGAATCTTAACGAAAATCACACCATCAGATTCAGCGTATCAGAAAACACTGCAATAGAAGTTTTAAACTTGTATCGACAAAATGTGGAATTTGGTGTTTTCCGCCACAAGACACAGCACGGGTGCGTGTTTATTTGTGGTTTTTTTCCCCCAGGGGTGATCGCATCGACCCAGTGGTTCTAGAATGCCGCGACGGGCTCGTTCGTTCTAACGGAAATTGAAAGTTCAAGTGCCCTTTTTAAGTGACCAAAAAATTGGAGGGCACATAGGCCCCCACCCACACTCATTTTTTCCCAAAGTCACCGGATCAAAATTCTGAGATAGCCATTTTATTCACCATAGTCAAAAAACCTAATTTGTCTAAAGACAAACTTTGACCAGTGTTTACATACAATAATAGATATTGGGAATAGTACAGACGCTTTCAGGGGGATTTTTTTGGTTGGGGGAGGGGTTGAGGATAGGAGGTTATACGTGGGGAACTTTCCATGGACGAATTTGTAATGAGGGAAGAAAATTTCCATGAAGGGGGCGCAGGTTTTTTTTAGCATTTTTTGAAAACAAACAATGAAAAAACAAATATGAAAAAGTTTTTTCAACTGAAAGTAAGAAGCAGCATTAAAAACTAAAACGAACAGAAACTATTACGTATATGAGATGTTCAGCTCCTCCCAATACATCGTTCTTTACGCAAAAGTAATTTTATTGATTTAAACTATTTATTCAACGGCCTTTGTGATTCAGGGGTCATTCTTAAGGAACTGGGACAAAATTTAAGCTTTAGCGTACAGAGCAAGGTATTGACGAGGGGGTGAACCCCCTCATATACGTAATAAAAACATACAAATATAAAAGTTCGTTACGTAAGTTATGTATATTTTTACTAATAAAAACGTTCTTAAAAAATTAATAGTTCTAGTTGCCTTTTTAAATAGCCAAGAAATCGGAGGGTAACTAGGCCTACTCCCGCACTCCTTTTTTTCTCAAAATTGTTCAATCAAAACTATGAGAAAGCCATTTAGCCAAAAAAAATCAATCTACAAGTTTCATTTTAATTATGCATGTGCAGAGAGCCAAAATCGAAACATGCATTAATTCAAAAACGTTCAGAAATTAAATAAACAAAAGTTTTTTTTTAAACTGAAAGTAAGGAGCGACATTAAAGCTTAAAACGAAAAGAAATTACTCCGTATATGAAAGGGACTGTTCCCTCCTCAACGCCCTGGTCTTTACGCTAGAGCTTTTTAATGTTTTAAAAAGTAGAGTTGAGAGAAAGAGTCACACTTTAGCGTAAAGAGTGGGGCGTTGAGGAGGGAACAGCCCCTTTCATATACGGAGTAATTTCTAAACATTTCAAGTTTTAATGTCGCTCCTTACTTTCAGTTAAAAAAACTTGACCATAGAAAAAGAACCATAGAAAAAACATTCCCTATTACGTAACATGAACCTGCTGGCTGTCATGGAATAACGGAATGGGGGCCTCATGGAATCCAAGGATAGGGCTCTCATAAAAGTGCCTCTGGGGATCCTACTCGTTACGTGGCACAAAAGAATTTATTAATTAAAAAGAATTTAATAATTTTTTGAATTTACGGCATAAATCAGCGTTTCTCCGGTTCTTGTGTATGAGCAGCGTATGTGTGTATGAACCTGTGTATGAGCAGTGTGTGAGCCTGTGTGTGACCTAACCTGTGTATGAGCAGCTGCTAGGTTGTCTTTCTTCAGCGACCATCAGTAGTCCACCATCATGACTGCATCTCAACTTTCCTGTTACCTATCCTTCATTTTGCGCATGTCCTGATGGGACCTTTTTCCCAGCTCGTGGCTCATCGCTCCAAGGTTTCCAGGAAACTTCTCCATGTCTGAGAACAGGAAGTACATCTTTATATTCATCAAACACCAAAGGTTTGGAAGGCCTCTATCATGCTACTGACGATTGTGGCGTGGTTTACTGCCTTTGTATCCCCCCAGCAAGTAGTCACCCCCTGCAAAACAGATTTCCTTGCAGAACACTCTGGCGTGTTCATTAGGTTTCTAACTATGTGTCCTTTATGAGCTGTCGTTTCTGTGGGCCATCGAAAATGCCGGCCTTTAGCTTCTCAATTGTCAGTGGAGGAAAGGCTCGGCACAGGTAGCTGAAGCACCTCCCATCCTTGTCCAGAGCGTGCGTGAGCTGCTTCATCAATTCAAGCTTCATGTGTAGTGGTGGGATCAATATTTTCTCTCGGTCAATAATAGGTTCGTTTATGATGTTTATTGCCCCAGATACTAACTTCTCTGGCGCCGGTCACTCATTCTTTACATAGTTCGGGGTGTTTCAACTGTTTACTGGTATACCTTTACGGCGTTACCACGACAGTATACAAGGTCTTCTCCTGACAAAAGTAGCCCACTTAGACCTCATACCCTTTACGAAAGAAAGGTGATAGACACGTCCTCACCAAGTGGATTTTTCACTTTGAGTCTGGAGGCCAAGAGCTCGGGGAAAGTCTTCGACAAGCTGAGATCCCGAACAAGAGCATTAAGCTCGCATTGTGGAGAGAGCAGTAGACCATCTTTTGCTTTATACTCCTCCTCCGTATACCCTCCCTCGTATGCACCGGTGGCCCAGTCGTCGCTGTCAGGAAGGTCTGTGAAAGCTGGTACAGGAATTTATTCGCTATGAGCAACTGAACAGCAGGATGACAGAAGGTCGGTGTACTGAAGACTGTGTTGACTCTTCCGGCTGATGCTGGTAGTATCGATGGCGCAAAAGTAATAATCCGATGCATAGTCTAACGGCTCCCTCCGAACAATTGAAATCCCAACCTTGAGCGAAGTTTTCACACCCTTCGTCCACTGCCACAGGTATTCCAAGCACGTCTTGCACACTGTGCGCGGTACCCAAGACTTATCTTGGTCACCTAGTTTGACTTCAAAGTAAGCCTTGTGGGCGTGTTTCACAAATCCTGTGATGTTCCTTCTGTCCACTGGCAGCGTGTAGTCTCTACAGATATAGCAGACAACGTCAAGATCATTCCTGCATGACCGTCGCGCGGACGCCATATCAATCACGTGAAAGAAACGGATAAATGCACGTTAATGTCAGGCAATGAAATTTAGAATCATATTGATTGGCTAAGACTTAATCAAATAAACTTCCAATCACGCATACACGTGTGCAGCTATTTAAAAAAAATAGCATAATGTTGTAATTCAATATATTCTTCAAGGAACATATGATTGAACCTAAAACACATGGTAGTAGCACGTGTATAGCTATAGGCAGGCACGTGTATAGGCAGGTACCCCAATGCGTTTATTTCAGAAAATTGACCTGATAGTGCACAATGAATGTGAAATTCGGACTTTACACCAAAATTAGTCTAAATCAGTTGAGAAACCCCTGGCGATATTTTGGCTGTTACCCAGTGTTATCTTCATTCTGTTTCCCGGATTTGCGATAAGGCAACTATTACAAACAAAGCCAAACCCTTCGATTTTTTCTTTTATTATTATTATTTGAAATCTCCAAGAGATATAAATACTCTTTCGTGTTTTGTGTTAGCATCTATTTTATATTGTATAGTTATCTCTATACTAAATATCTTATACATATATTTTATTCTCTATAGTATCTATACTGACGGTTTACCTCTAGATGTCTTTGCCTCTCTTTCCGGAAGCTCACTGAGGAATTTTTTTTCCATTATAATATTTGATCCAGTAATTATTTTATATTTCATTATTTTTATTTTTTTTTTGTCTGATAGAACAAAATGTTTGGTTTCATTAACGTAATGTATTTATTTAGTTTTAATTTATTTTAGTATACTATTTAAACATCTATTTGTTTTAATTTTTTATAAAGTTTGTATTTATTTTAACATCCGTTTAATTTTTAATTCATTAGTTATTTTATTTAAAATAAACTTAATTCAATCGATAATAATTTTATTTTAGTTCTTTATTTTTTCGTATTCCGACTCAAGATTATGATGCATTTATTGGAGCTTGTAAAAAATAGAACTGTTAGTCCATTTGGCGAGGGGTTTTTATTATTACTTATTTATACGAGGGTCGTTCGCAACCATTTTGTGGAACTTCAATTATGAACGTAAATTGTATCACAATCTAACAAAACGAAAAAATCACAAAGAAGAGAAAAGGAGGATAATAACAGCCAGTGAAAAATAGAAGAAAACTATGCAAATATTTCAGTCGTAACCTCCGCTCGACCGTCTTCAGTGCAGAATAAAATAATAAAAATACAGATAAGAGTCCGCAGGGCAATATAAAAAAACACTAGACTCAAAAGAAGACCTTCTCCAAGCAACGATAAGTTACCGTTTCAACAACCTCAAACATCAAGTGATATTAATGAAAATCATCAGATTCCGCATATCAGAGAACCATATTGTAGAGGTTTCAAGGTCCGATGTACAAAAATGTGGAATTTTGTAATTTTTCCAGAAGTAAGATCACCGATGAGTGTTTACTTGTTTGTTTTTCCTAGGGGTGATCGTATCGAGCCAGTGATCCTAGAAGATTGGAAATAGTGACCGAAAATATTGGACGGCGGCTACTTTTCCCCAAATGTCATCTGATCAAAATTTCGAGACAGCCATTTTGTTCAGAATAGTTAAAGGATTTAATAGCTATGTCTTTGAGGATGACTTGCCCCTCAGAGGCCTCGTGGAAGGGTTTCAAGCTATAAACTTTGCCCGTTGTTTGCTTAAAGTATTGGCTGTTGGAAAGCGTACAAATATTTTTTGGGGAGGGGGAGGATTTTTCTAGGTTAAGGGGAGGATCTTTTCGTGCGAAAATTTTTCGCGGTTAAGGGAATTTTCCATGAAGGGGAAGCTAGATTTCCCGATATTATTTAAAAAACGATCGAAAATTAAATTTTTGACCAATATTAAAACTCAAAACGAACACAAATTACTATATAAATCGGCGGGTTGCCCGCTCCTCAATACATTGCTTTTGTAAAACTTTTAAAAAAGATTATTATTCTAATTAAATGGCCCTTGGGTTTCAGGAGTCATTCTTAAATAACTGGAACAAAAAGTCAAAATTCCGCTTAAAGACCATGATATTGAGGAGGGACAACCCCTTCATATACGCAATAATATCTGTTCGTTTTAAGTTTTAATGTCACTCCTTACTTTCAGTTAAAAACTTTAGTAAAAGCTCAGTTAAAAACCCGGCTCAATAGTAGCCAAAATTCTAAAAAAAAAAAAACGGAGCTTCGATACCAATATATACATTAAAATAATCGGATTTGTCTGCAGATTTTCATCAAGTTTAGTCTTACCCATCAAAAGTTACGATCTTGAGTCAATTTGCCTTTTTTTTGCAAAAAGGGGAAACATCCTCAAGTCATAGAATCTTAATAAAAATCACGCCATCAGATTCATCATATGAGAGAACCCTACTATGGAGGTTTCAAGCTCCTATCTGCAAAAATATGGAATTTTGCATTTTTGTCAGAAGAAAGATCACAGATGCGTGTTTATTTGTTTTTTTCACCAGGGGTGATCGTATTGACCCAGTGGTCCTAGAATGTCATGAGAGGCTCACGAGAGGCTCTAAGGGAAATTAAAAGTTCTAGTGCCCTTTCTAAGCGACCAAAAAAACTGGAGGGCAACTAGGCCTCTCACGCTCATTTTCCACCAAAGTCACCGGATCAAAATTTTGAGGTAGGCATTTTGTTCAGCATAGTCGAAAAATCTAAAAGCTTAATCCCCTACAGTTCCCAGGGGAAGGGCTGCGGGGTAAGGACTCAACGCTCTGCTCTTTACGCTAAAGTTTGACTCTTTCTCATAACTCTTTTTTTAAGAAAATAAAAGACTTTAGCGTAAAGAGCAGAGCGTTGAAGAGGCGAGGGCCCCTTTCATATACAGAATCATTTCTGTTTATTTCAAGTTTTAACGTCGCTCCTTACTTTAAGTTAAAAAAAAACTTGTTTTTTCTTTTATTTAATTACAAAAGATTTGATAGTGCAGTTGTAACACACTTCAATTAAATTTGGTGAGTCAGGTTCGAATCTTAATCATCACAAATTTTTGTCCACGGAAAGACTAAAGAATTTTTAGTCTCAACAAACTGCATATTTTTAGAATCTATGGACATTAGTGAAAATAAGGGGTGCAAAACGGACTGGGTTTTACGTAAACTAATCTTCTAACTCGTCTTCTTCGACTCACCGACTTTTTTTTTCATTTATGCATTTACAGCTTGTATCAACGTGATATAAGGTTTTATTTTATACCCTGTCTTTTTCCATTAATCGCATAAACTTCATTTTAATTCTTAGACACGATTTTTTATATTTTCCTAATTTTTTTTAAATTTGTATTGACCATTTTTACGCTTGATTGATATATTTTAACTTTTGTCTTGTTGTATTGGTTGTTGCTTTGTTTTGATTTCTTTTAGTGGGAATATAAATCAACTTCAGCTCTAATAGGGCTGGTCATACCTTTTTGAAATAATAAATATTATTTTATCTTAATCAGAAATTCACTTTTGATTAAAATCATTTATGTTGCTTAGATAGTCAACATGGGAATGTCCACTTAAAATCTCCGTCCAAAAATATTCCAAGTACTTCAATTACTTTTCTTTAGTTACTTTCCCTTTAGAAACATTAGTGAAACAAAGAGAAACAAAAATGATTTAAAAGTATTTTTTTGAAAATACAAATATAATAATAGATAATATTTTATCTTATATTTTATCCGAATGTGTTTTGCATCTCTCGTTTTTGCGTATAATCATAAATTCTTGAGAAAGAAAAGTATTTTCAACTTCTTAGTCGATTTTGAAAACAAATTAAAAAAACAATATATGCATATTTACTATTTTCTTCCACATTACCTAACAAATTGTGCCTTCACAGCTCCAAATCGAGATAAGAAAGAACTTCTGGACGTCATTTTAGTAAGAACTGAAAACGGAGTTCAATAGAACTACCTAACAGGGCAAAAATAGAAGCGGCGCCGTATCCAGAGGGAGAGGCTACCCGATATGAACCCCACCCCCAAAATTTTCGTCTAAGTTGTACAATAGTAACAAAATGCATGTAAATAAATTTGTTTTGTGTTTCCCAAACCTTATTCGTCCCCCCCCCCCATCACCTCGAATAAAGTTTCTGGATACGGCCCAGTGCATTTGTATCTCATGGAAAATGTAGTAGTCTAGTCTAAAAGGGGTGGAAGATCGTATTGACATTCAGAACGGTGTGGCTCAGGAAAAAAAAATCAGATCGCTATTTACTACTGCTACTAACAACTCACCGCGGCACCAAGCCACCTGAGGCCAACACAGCTAGGCACAATCATTCTCCATCCTAATCTATTCAGAGCCTCCCTCTTTAGAACCTCCCAGAAAGTTACTATTTCCCTTAATTATTTCTTTATGACATCCTCTCACCCCAACCGTGAACTTATCTGATCGTTTATAACTAAAATGCAGAAAACCTAAATAAAAACGCAAGTGTACAAGTATTTGAAAATTTGTGATTAGACACAGACTTGAGAGCGCGTTTCCAAGAAAATATTTGCATACATGACTGTCCAAATACTGAAAATAAGAAAACTTAATTCCAGAACACTCTGCGTATGAAAACAACCCTGCCATTTAGTTTGCTGCATATGAACGTTGTGTTCTTTCAACTTCCTATTATCCTTAATCTACAAGGATATCTACCATAAAATTTTATCGATGTCAAATATAAACCCGAATTTATATGCAATGTTTACTAAATGTTATCACTGTGCAGAAATCTTACATCTAGCTTGTTAGTTCAGTTTTTAACACCTTGTATTAAAATGGAGCGGTAACGAGTTTCAGCCTCAAAAATCTAGTTTTTAGACATAATGTATTCTTCTTAATAAGATCTATTTATTCCCAACCCATTTTCTACTCTGTTGATGCGTTTTCTGTCGGTAAGTTTTCAATGGTTGCAACTTTACAATTTTTGAAATTACTAAAAATTACACCCTAAGTGTAACTTTCTTAGGTGCGCTTTTCGGGTACAATTTTTCAAAGGACCAAATTTTCTTGTCATTGTTTATAAATATAAAGATTGTTTGGCAGCATAGCACAGAAAGTAACAAAGTAAAATCACGTGTGCTAAGAGACAGCAGCAATAAATTTGAACAGAATTGCGAAATGCTTGTGAGATACAACTCGAAGCTACACGACGCGAGTTGTAAATGATGACAATTGAGAACCTGTTCCTAGAGTTTATTAAAATAAGTTTCAGTAAATGATCAAAGTAAGATAGCTACTAAAACCATATTTTACGACTTAACGCAGCGCCGATGATTTTTTCTCAGCTGCATCACAGACAAATTTGCAACTTCTCTGTTTAAATTCAAGTAATAAATTTAAATACGAATAAATAAATCAGCAATAAAAGTATTTTAAGTGGGGATGAACTTATTTGCTAGTCCCTTGAATAAGTTACCGCAAGGAGGCTTCATGATAAAATTTCCTGCAGGACAAATCCTGCAGGACAAAATTTTGTCCTGCAGGATGTCACAGAACAGGCTTTGGTCCAGGAGGCAACGGATTCATATGGTCTCCGATTTGCCGTGATTTTTTACGATTTATCCTATAATTTTTAGCTTCCTCATATAATGAGCCCCTTTTTTGTGTGTCTGTGGCCTTATTTATGACCTTTCAGAGAATCCAGAGTTCAGAGAGATTAGAGTTCATTTATTGAACACGAAATTTACACAAAAAGCACGTATCTCCCCCCCCCCTCGAAAGGCTCCAAAGCCAGGAAAAGAGAGAAAAAAGAAGAACTAAATATAAAATTAATCATAAAATGATCCGTAGCCTATAACTCACTAATAACTTAAGGACCACACAACGCAAGAAATCAAACTGCAAAACTCAAATGTTACCAAAACATAATTATAATAATTAAAATACAAATAATTAGAATACAATAATGAAAATACCAAAACCCAATTATAATAATTAAAATACACCAGAAATATATCAAAATAATAAATAAGAATTTTACAATTTACCACCTTCATTATGATACTATAAGCTAAACTCTTCTGAAAGAAAATTTTCAAAAGTCCAAAACGGATGACTATCTCGTGCCCCAGCTGGTATCAAATTCCATACCTTTGGACTTGCAGTTACCGGATTAAAGTCGGACCGAACGCACCGCGTAGAAGGAATTCTTACAACAGTAGAATTTCCAAGGGCATATAACGAAAAATTATAAACAAAAGAGGGACTCTTGAAAACAGATGGCAGTTGTCCGCGGAATAAAGAAAAAGCAAAATATGCACAGGATGCGAGATATACAAGATTTAGAAGAGGTCTGATTAAAGAAGTATTTGTCTCTTTAATGTTTTTCTGGCCATTTCGTGCACAGAAGAAAGCGAACCTGCAGAAAACGGAAAGGTAGACATCCATATTAGCGCACGATAAAACACACGGTTGAACCAATGAAGCAAAATAAGTTTGAGAATAAGACCAGAAAATGAGCGCTCAAGCTTCCAAACAACATGAGATTTCTAGCTACCTTCAGCTTAATCGTATCATTATGGCTATAAACGATAGATTTTCATCTCCCAAAATTTCCAAGAAACGTGCAAAACCATAAAATCTAGAGATTTTATGGTTTATGGTTATGGTTTATGGTTTGGAGTCCTCTGGACTCCAAATTTCTTTTATACTAGAGCAAGATTGAAAAACTCTAGAAAAAAGAAGCTTTGATTGGAAACATTTAATATAAGATGATTCACCTCAAACCACGACACAACACGGTGGAAAATCGCCAAGATGCTGTTGAGATGCCGACCCCTTCTACTTTAATTTTTTCACCCCCCAATTTCTTAAAAGACTCGGTGTCATCCACGGATGAAGCGACTCGAGATCTTTTAGATCGGGATTGGAGTGGCAGAGAACATTAAGAATAGCAGTCTTAATTACTTCATAATATATATTAAAACACCAATTCTGATAAGATTCGAATTCCACTTCAACCCAAGACTGTTCATTCAATCTAAATTGAAAAAAGGTCAATGAGAGCGAGAATCAAACCTACTAAATGTGAAATTAGAAGAACCAGGCAGCGGAAGAATCGATAAGATAGGAAAGTTGTCCGAAATAGTGCTAACTACCACTGAATTATGGTGAAGATCGTGAAGAGAAAGGGAAGAAAAGATGTTGTCAATGAGAATCGCTGTCGTTTCAGTGACTCTTGTATATTGGTGTTCAACCTGAAAGCATAATAGAAAGAAAATTCAGTGACAAGGAACTCAAGTTTAAGTTGAAATCGCCCATAATCACAACCTCTCAAGTTTAAGTTGAAATCGCCCATAATCACAACCTCTCAAGTTTAAGTTGAAATCGCCCATAATCACAACCTCACACTCTTGACAGTGAATCAGAACCACAACTTGCTAGGTTGTTGTAGTAATGACAGAAAAGATCCGCTAGGAGAGTTATAACATTCCAGCTATCACATTTCAACCCGCTAAATAAGACTCAATAAACAAGGATTCAAAAATTCCTTCCAAATTTCGACATAAATCTTACCGAATAGAATAAACTAGTCTATCAGAAACATATACAGCAAGAGCTCTCTTAATTTTCAGTGTCTGATTCATTCGTTCCATCCGAAACCAGGCGAATCTAAAGGCGTATCGAATAAAAGTCACCAAGGAAAGTTTCACATAGACCAACCATATCCAGCAGAGATTTATTAAAAAATAACCGAAATTGATCAAAATACGAAAGAAGACCAAGTATGTTGAACTGCTGCAACACTGACAGACTATCAGAAGATTCTATACATCTTAACTCATAAACAAATTTACTTTCAATGCGAAAAAATCTTTTCTCTATTTCCCACAGACTCTTTTAAAATCGAATCCAAGTTAAAAGGATTAATCTCAAAAAGCTGGAGCCTAATTATCATTTTAAAACTTTAACAAGTCATCCAAATTTGGCCTGTCGCGCCATGTGGTCCAATACCACAACAGCAACTGGATAAAAAAAAAAATTAAAAACTGACCTCGATTTTTGCCTTTTTTGTAAAGAATAAATGAAAAGAAAAAAAAGAACACAAGGGGCCAAAAGCAAGAAAGAAAAAATTACATCTGAAATAAACTATAAAACACCCAAAGAAAAATCGAATACAACACAAAGAAAACCACAGTTCAAACGCATCGTGGGCACTACGACAAAGTTAAACTAGCAAAAAGCATGTTGCATTTTATACTATTTCATAACACTGACAAGGATACTAAACGTGACTGACAAATTTTAACCAGCTTGCCGTCAGCTTCATCACTATTTGGCGCATTGATAAATACACTAGACGAAAACGGACCAAAACATGATTCTTCGATACGTGACCACTCCTTGGTGTTAGCTGATTTTCTTACTTCTAACCACAAACTGATCCCTTTCAATACAACTTTTATCTCAACAACTTTAACAAACATATCGGTAGAAGAATGAATTTAGTATGTGCACGTCAGCAGCTCCTTTCTACGACGTTACCAGCATAGATGCGAAAAGGAGCGTACCAACGGACCTCATGGAAACGGCTTTCGAAGGTTTTCTACCAAGACGATAGGCAGATGATAACACGAAAAACATAGAATAATGCTACGTCTTTCAAGTCTGATTGTTGAACAATGTTCTAGTTCAGAAATTACCCACAGCATACATAATTGACAAGGAGCATACCAACAGACCTCATGGAAACGGCTGCTGAAGGTTCGCTACCAAGATAACAGGAATAACATAGAATAATGCTACGTCTTTCAAGTCCGAATGCTGAACAATGTTCTAGTTCAGAAATTACCAACGGCATACATAACTGACAAGGAGCATACCAACAGACCTCATGGAAACGGCTGCTGAAGGTTCGCTACCAAGATAACAGGAATAACATAAAATAATGCTACGTCTTTCAAGTCTGAATGTTGAACAATGTTCTAATTCAGAAATTACCAACGACATACATAACTGACAAGGAGCATACCAACAGACCTCATGGAAACGGCTGCTGAAGGTTCGCTACCAAGATAACAGGAATAACATAGAATAATGCTACGTCTTTCAAGTCCGAATGTTGAACAATGTTCTAGTTCAGAAATTACCACCGGCATACATAACTGACAAGGAGCATACCAACAGACCTCAGGAAAACGGCTGCTGAAGGTTCGCTACCAAGATAACAGGAATAACATAAAATAATGCTACGTCTTTCAAGTCCGAATGTTGAACAATGTTCTAGTTCAGAAATTACCAACGGCATACATAACTGACAAGGAGCATACCAACAGACCTCATGGAAACGGCTGCTGAAGGTTCGCTAACAAGATAACAGGAATAACATAAAATAATGCTACGTCTTTCAAGTCTGAATGTTGAACAATGTTCTAGTTCAGAAATTACCAACGGCATACATAACTGACAAGGAGCATACCAACAGACCTCATGGAAACGGCTGCTGAAGGTTCGCTACCAAGATAACAGGAATAACATAGAATAATGCTACGTCTTTCAAGTCTGAACGTTGAACAATGTTCTAGTTCAAAAATTACCAACGGCATACATAATCGACAAGGAGCATACCAACGGACATCATGGAGCAATATTTTTTTTTTCAGTTCGAAGACAATTCAGCCTGAACACACATTCATATTTATAACTTCAGCCATCAGGGTTTGGTTTTCATGCTTTAACGAAAGGTTTTCACTTTTTACGAAATTAACACCCTCTTCTGTGTTGACAATCTTACTTAATAGTTCGCCAATCATCGAGTTAAAGTGCGCTTTTATTAGTGCCATAATAATTCTTTAATAAGCCTCCTTATTTCACGATCTTAGAAGTAAAACTGGTATTGTACCAAGACTATAAATCAAGGGCTGTAGGAATGCCAATATTCATTTATCTTTCAGCCCAATACAAATAGTACAAATAAATCCTTTTTGGAATTAAATTCTGTTTGTATACAACTCCAATTTTATATATTATCAAGCGAATTGGCTTGTTGTACAGAAAAAGCCATTTCGCTGCTTTTTTTTGGTTATAGGATCAGAGCAAAGCATTTTGAAGATCATTGTAAGAAAAACTAAGAGGAGGTTTGTATTTTTTTTATAGAAACCAGTCCGTTCTTGCTCTAGAGAATGATTTTCACCACCACTTGCAAATTAAAGCAGGCCTCTAGCTCCCCTTGAAAGTCTATCTTTTAAAACGGGACTTTTAAGATTATGTGAAAGGAACCTCAGCCAAACTAAACGCCATCTATTATTACATTCTTATAGATGACAGGGCGAAATTCCTTACAGCAATGTTTAATACTGCTAGGGACTAATCGAACTATTAACCAGCACTAATCAGCCCACCATTGATTAGTGATTAGGGCATAAAACGCAAACTTAGATCTAGATGAAGAGGGTAGGAAGGGTCGAGTGCCCCGGCGGAACACCAAGAAGTTGGCAAAATCATCTAAAGAGTAAAATTATAAAAATCTTCTCTGAAAAGAACTTCAAACGTCTGAGATTATCTAAAATACCAAAGGCTTTTGTCAAGAATAACTGCCTATTTATTTAGTAGACATTGGCCTTTCTCTCTTGTTTTGCTTTAAGGGTTTATTTTTGCATTGGAATGAAAGAGTGATGTAACAGCTGGTGGCAAGACTTTAATGGTGCTACCAAACTAGTTAGTTAACCTAGGTAGGTTCCCTTGTTGATAATTTCAAGTTTTTCAGGGGGTATCAATTCACAAAAATGTAGGCAGGCAAATTTTTTTACGTTTTTTTTTATGACAGAAAAAAGTAATTTTCGAAATGAAGGGGTGGGGTGTTATTTTCACTAAACATAATCCCGAAAATATGCTTTTTTATCATAATCTATCTCCCAATTGGTGATCCAGTGAGTTTGCTCATGTTCATCATTAATTCACCTCATTTTGGGGATTTCGACAAACTGAAGGTATATGGAATGTATTCCAGCATACCTACATAATGACACTTTTGTGAAAATACATAATGACACTAGTGAGAGATTCAATGTTAGTGAAAGAAGCGAATAAAAATTGTCTAACAGCTAACAACCCGTTTTCATTGACAGATTACGATAAAAAGATACTTTATAGTTTAAGCATTAACATGAATTAGTGAAACATTACAAATACTGTTGAAGTAGAACTATTTATTAATAATTTAAGAACTATTTATTCTTATTTATCTTAAATTTGAAGCAATTCATGTTTACTGGCGTAATCTTTTCTGATCGTCTTGTAAGGAAAGGAGGGATGATAAGGAGGAAAATAATAAAGAAAAGAATATCAAGTACAAGAGAGGCAATAAGATTCTACATCAGTTAAGACTAGGTGGGATCTGTTCCCTGTAATTTGTGTACCATAAGGCGTCTTAAGGATAATAAGGTGTTTTAAGAAGCTTTTCTTAAGACGCCTTATTATTCTTACTGTAATATTTATGGCTAGGCTCAACCTGACTCTTAAATCTGTGCATTGAAACTAAGATCATAAGTTTTAAGGTTATCTGGTCAATTGGTAAAACTTGCAACATAAACTGCAACGCTAGTTGAAATAGTATATAGTACATTTGACACAAAAAACGCACAGGGCCATGGCCACAAAATAAGAAAGCAACATACAAATACAATTAAAAGATTCAATTAAAACTTTTGATCAGACAATTAAAGCAAGGAAAACCTTTCAAAAACACTAATACAAACAAACAAACAAAGTCATCACATAACAGCCAAACAATGGGTTATATCATACAAATGAACTATGCAAGATTCTTAGTACTAATAAAGCACCCATTTCCCAATAATTTTTCCAGCCAAGGATCATCCCTCTCGTCCACTCCAAAAGTCTACCTTCTAAAATCCCTTAACCCTTCACACTTCTCCCGAAAATCCAACAAATCTTCCTCTCACTCTCCACACATCAAGTAACTGTAAGGGCAAAAATATAAGCATGTGCATGATAAAATAAAATATATTGGGCAGACATAAGCCTGTACCTGTTCTAATGGTGCCCCTGAAGGTTTACGTGCAAACTAAATTTTCTTGAAGATCAGAGATAAAAAAAAATAAATCAGACTATCTCACCAAATTGGGTCTTTGGAACCTGTTTTTGTGCTTTTGGGACCTAAAATTGGGTCAAGTAGTTTGCAAATTTCGTGATTGACCATTGTTTAATTTGGTTATGAACAGTGTCATCAATTCGCGAGAGTATAGGAGAGATATAGGCATAAACTTTGTTTCAATATTTTAAATGAAAACACAAAAAAAAGATTTTTTTCAAAATCTTTGACAGGAACTCCTTTAATCTTTTCTGATAAATGAAGGTCAACAACAAATACATTTTTCAAATATGAAGAGCGGTTGCAAGCCCCCTTCTTCTAATTGGAATGACTGTCCTGGGGGAAGGGGCCCATTGGAGTTTTTTTTCTGTGATCATTCTAAGAGGAAACACGGATATTTTGTAAGAGAAATAAATGTTTCATTTTTCAAGCCTTACACTTTTGTTTCTTAAGGGGGGAGGAGGTGAGGTAGTATACTAGCAAGCATTTACTCCCTGTTTTCTTTCATCTTTATTATTGACTAATGTTTTCCCAGCAAAAAGATTTCCAAAAGTAGGCCATTCCACTGGTACCCATCAAAAGTGCTATCATGTTATCCATATTACATTATCGATTTTCCGAGCACCAAAATTAGCAACCAGCCACCATGATTTTAGATGCTTTCAATCTTCTTGGGTACCAGAATTAGTTAGGTATTGTCCCAAACTTAGATCGATTCACGCCCCGTTCGGTTACCAAAACACTAACAAACAAGTCTCAGTATCCTTATTTATTCTGGAAAAGAACGTTGAACTTGTAAAAACAAAGAAAGAAAATGCATTCCTGATTAATTTCTGATTATATTAAATGAGCCAAAAAAAAAATATGCAAATTTCGTTTTGATTATTCCTCTGCGGAGAGCCAAAATCAAAACATGCATTGATTCAAAAACATTCAGAAATTAAATAAAAAAAACATGTTTTTTTAACTGAAAGTAAGGAGTGACAGTAAAACTTAAAACGAACAGAAATTACTTCGTATATAAAAAGAGGCTGCTTCCTCATCAACGCCTCGCTCTTTACGCTAAAATTTGACTCTTTCTCTCAATTCTTCTTTTTAAAACAGTAAAAAACTTTAGCGTAAAGAGCGGGGTGTTGATGAGGAAGCAGCCTCTTTTTATATACGAAGTAATTTCTCTTTGTTTTAAGTTTTGATGTCGCTCCTTATTTTCAGTTAGAAAAACTTCTTTTTTTTACTTAATTTCTGAACGTTTTTGAATCAATGCATGTTTTGTTTTTGGCTCTCCGCAGAGGAATAATCAAAACGAAATTTGCATATTTTTTTTTTTTTTTGGCTCAATGGCTTTCTCATAATTTTGATCGAATGATTTTGAGAAAAAAAGAGCGGGGGACGAAGCCTAGTTGCCCCCCGATTTTTTGGTTAATTAAAAAGGCAACTAGAACTTTTAATTTTTTACGAATCTTTTTATTGGTAAAAGATTTACGTAACTTATAAATTAGCTTACGTAAAGAACTTTTGTATTCTCATGTTTTTATTACATATATGAGGGGATTCACCCCATTGTCAGTACCTCGTTCTTTACACTAAAGCTTAAATTTTATCCCAATTCATTAAGAATGACCCCCTGAATCACAAAAGCCGTAGAATAAGTAGTTGAAATTACTGAAAATACTTTAGCGTAAAGAGCGAGGTATTAGAAGGAGGTGAGCCCCCCATATGGGTAATAATTTCTGTTTGTTTTAAGTTTTATTGCTGTTCCTTACTTCCAGCTGAAAAAGCTTTTTCCCTTTTATTTTTTAATTGTTTTTTTTTAAATAATGCCAGTAAATCCTGCTCTCCCTTCATGGAAATTTTCTTCTCCCATTACAAATTCTCGAAGGAAAGTTCCCTCAGAATATCCCCTCTTCTCAACCCCTCCCCCAAACCAAGAAAATCCTCCTGAAAACGCCTGTATACTTCCCAATAACCATTACTATATGTAAGCACAGGTCAAAGTTTGTAACTTGTTGCCCCTCCCACGGGGACTGTGGGGGAGTAAGTCGTCCCCAAAGACATAGTTATAAGGTTTTTCGACTACGCTGAATAAAATGGCTATCTCAGAATTTTGATCCGTTGACTTTGGGAAAATAATTAGCGTGGGAGGGGGCCTAGGTGCCCTCCAATTTTTTTGGTCACTTAAAAAGGGCACTAGAACTTTTCATTTCTGTTAGAATGAGCCCTCTTGCAACATTCTAGGACAACTGGGTCGATACGATCACCCCTGGGAAAAAGAAAAAAAAAAAAAAAAAAAAAAAAAACAAATAAACACGCATCCGTGATCTGCCTTCTGGCAAAAAATGCAAAATTCCACATTTTTGTAGATAGGAGCTCGAAACTTCTACAGTAGGGTTCTCTGATACGCTGAATCTGATGGTGTGATTTTCGTTAAGATTCTATGACTTTTAGGGGGCGTTTCCCCCTATTTTCTAAAATAACGCAAATTTTCTCAGGCTCGTAACTTTTGATGGGTAAGACTAAACTTGATGAAACTTATATATTTAAAACCAGCATTAAAATGCGATTCTTTTGATGTAGCTATTGGTATCAAAATTCCATTTTTTAGAGTTTTGGTTACTATTGAGCCGGGTCGCTCCTTACTACAGTTCGTTACCACGAACTGTTTGATTGTGTTAACATTTCATAAATGTTATGGTTTAAATTCTATTGAAAAAAACTATAGACCTATAGAAAAAACCTAGATGAACCTCTGATAAGATGGACACACTAACCCCATCTCTTTCCTGCCCTTGTTATCTCACCCCAGTCTGGTCTGGAATGTCTGTTTTTCCTTGAAACTCATTTGAAAGATACCCTTGAAACTTATTGAGAATTTGTGGTTTGATTGTTAAGATAATAGAATTGTTTTGGCAGTCTTCAATCAAAGATGGATTAAAAATGAAACTGACTTATTTAGAGTGCTTTCTAAAATGATGACATGTTGCATAACAGAAAATATGAAGAGCTGTCAAACTGATCAACTGATATTCTTTTGAGCTGCAAATTGGGCATTTTCCTAGCAGATATACTAGAGCGTTGAATAGTTACAATAGATTTCATTGCTTGTTTAGCAATATTCCCTTTTCATTAAAAACAAAGGTAAATCAACATATTTATTTTTAATTCACGTTTGATGAGACATGCAAACAGTTTTTTTTTGTTTAAGTATGTAACCTAATAAAGAATATACTAAAAATTCCCTAGCCTACTCCATCTGAGATTAGCACCAAAAAGGAAAAAATTCATATTGAACTTCAGTTATACTTGGGAACAAAAATATATTTTATTGTTTCTTTTTTTTACTTTCCAGCAGACTTGGAGACAAAATTGTTTGTCAAAGTTGTTTTTTGTTTGCTGGCAAATCTTGTAGGCCTAATTGATTTTTGCCCTTTACAATTACAAAAGCATTTATATATCTTCATTTCAAGACAGCCCCCCTCCCTCTGCTTCAAGCACCCATTAGCCACATCATTGGCTTTAACCATGTAATCCACACAGTAGATTCAATCTTCAACCTAAATTTTAGCCAAAACAGAGCTTAAATTGTATTTGTAAATTTAAAAGTATTTTAAAAAATCCCTTTGTGGACAATTCTCCTCCCCCTCCTCCCCCAACAATTCCTCTGGGAAAATTTTTCCCATATGTAAATTAATTATTGCATTTTAGATTCAAATGTATCTGAAAAAAAAATAGGTTTAGGATTATTTACTTACCCATTGGGTGTTGTAATAAAATTAATATCCAGAAAATGTAAAAAGAAGAAACTGTCAAGTATTATGTTCAAGGATTTCTAATTTTGTTCAGCACAGAATAGTATTTGAAAGATTGAGAGTGTTCTCAACAACTTATTAAGAGTTTCTTGGCAATCCGATGAACAGAATAGTAATGCATAAAGGATGCACAAAGATACATTGAATTTTTATACATTTATTTATTTATTTATTATTACCAATAGCGGTAAGCATCAATGGTTGTTGCTGTTAATGACATGCACATATAATTCTTATATGGTAATGCTAATTATAATACAGTTAGACTGAGTGTCCCAAACAAAAAAAAATTGGCAAATTTACTAAGTATTCCAAGGTTTGACAGGTTTTGACTGTAAAAATATAGCAAAATGAACAAACTTTCAGAAATTTGACACTTTAGGAAGCTAAAGAGGCTGAAGAATCTATGCTAGTTTTATCCAAGAAGAATATTTTTCAGCTCATCAAGGATCATTAAATTAAAGAGTGATTTATTTTGCAAAAAAAATTTGCTATTTTATCATGAAGCATTGCTTTCAAGATATTACTTATTTTTGACACTTAAGCAAGCTCATGTTATGAAATGGGAAAATATTTAAAAAATCTTTAGTATTATAGCCTTCAATTTCAACTAAAATGCCGCAATGTGAACTTCCAAACTTTCAACACATTGTTTGACTTGATAATCCACCCAGATTTTTAATTACCAATGTTTTCAGTGCAGCCATTAACAGAACACTGTACTTCACCTTGCCACTCATTGGACATTGACTGTCTATTAGTAGAGAGAGTAAACAACAGGGCAACAAAGAGGATTGTTCATCAAAACGACTTGGAATACATAGATTTTCTGTAGGCCTATGAAAACTTGAGCATATCCAGATAATTTCTATTCACTGAGTTTTCCAACTTAATACATCCCATCCTACCCCTCCCAAAAAAAACTGGATATAATTCTAGGTTATATCAAAGAATTTGTCTTTTGTTTTGGGGGGGAGGTATATAGTATTTTTTGTTTTTGTCTTGCCAGTAATTGGTTCACAATGCCTAACTTGATAACTTGGGTAAAAAGTGTTTTTTTTTTACCTTAGAAAATAGTTGAGCAAACCCCCCCCCCCAATAAAATATTGGTAGCTCCAAACAGGATCGTATGCAGGGTTTTTTTTATAGGGGGAGGGAGTAACACAAGGATTGTTTTTTTTGGGGGGGGGGGCTGCACAAAACTGTGAAAAACTCATTAAAAATTATTTATATTCATTATTGTTACATTTATACAAGTTGGAAAAACATTTTGGGGTGAGTTCAAGCCCCATACCCCCCCCTCCAGATACAGCCTTGGTCCCACACCCACCCTAAACAAAATCCTGGACAAGGCACTGGTGTTGCATCTAAGAAACTTTGAATATGCCCCAGAAGCTTAGGCATCTCTAGGCTTTTGTCTGTATTTATCTACAGGCAGCTGAGCTTCTATCCATATTCCCTCTCTATTAAAACAAAATTAAATAACTGCATAGAAGGCACCTTTTGACTGGAAGAATTATGCTTTTCCTAAATTTTGGTTAAAGTCTACTGATCTTAGACTATAATTAAAAAGGTTCTAGATTTTGATTCATGTTTTTAGATTATATAGTTTAACCAAAATTCATTCATATGGACATGGACAAAATTTAAAAAGTAGCACAGTAAAAAATAAATTTGCAATACATGTTTCAAAACAGTTCCAAACTTATATTTCCTTTTAATACCATTGAAAAAAGAAGTTCAATCTACAGAGTGAATGGATTTACGGAATTGAAATTCAAACTGTATACAAAAGGATACAGTTTTGGTTTTAGGTCTCATAGACTGAGGAGATAAGGTAGAAAAAATTACAATTGCAACAATTTTTTAGTAAATTGAAGTACCTTAATAGGAGTATAGAGAAATATAATAAAAGAAATTTAATGTCAGAAAAACTGGGAGAACAGCTGCCTCACTGTAGTTTGTTCCCCACTTAAGTTCAATTTAGAGCCTCCCTTCAAGGCTGAAGATTTGACAAGAAGCTCTCATAAAACTTTTAAGTGCCCGACATTCCGTCATTCTTCTATTTAAAGTTTGATTTAGTTGATGCCAATAAAAAAGAGTTTGAAGAAATTTGTTCCAAATAAAAGCTCATCTTGTTTTTGAACCAAACATCTATAAAAAAATATATAAATAGTTTGTTCCAATTTGAGGGCTAATCTTTCATATTATTTTTTAGACAAAAAACAAATTTTGACCTGGATGAAAAGTTGGCATTCTATAAAACCAAACCATGACTGTTATAGGATCCATATAAACGAATTTCTGTTTTCATGGTCATATGAAAGAGTATCCAAGTTTTATGAAAGAGTATCAGAAGTTTTATGGCTCTGGACCAGACCCAAAAACCTCCCAAAAGACGTATCTTGCATGATTTTTTGTATTATTTATTACCCTCCCTGTGGTGGATTTAAGAAGGAGCTGACGGCATATCTGCAACTTTATACTGACAGAATTCACCACAAGTACCCCTATGCAGCAATTACATTATGTGGTGATTATGTGCTGCTCTTAGTCTTGACCAGGTAGTATAGTCACCTACACGCAGTGATAAAACCCTAGACTTGATTTTTACCAACGTTGAATATTACTACTGTGCCCTGAAAATAGCCCCTCCATTATGGGCAAGTGACCATCTATGCATCTTTTGGACCCCTTTATCATCCTTTCCCCCTAAACCATTGATCAGTTATTCATATAGACCCATTACTGATGAGAAGATTGCCCATTTCAAAGTAAAACTTAGCTCCAAATCCTGGGCCAATATCCTATGTCTTACCAATGGTGATGAAATGGCTTCTAAGTTTTCAGCTGAACTTTTCCAGTTATACTGTGACACCTTTCCAAGTGATAAAAGTGGATAAATAAAAAAAATTTGTGCCTAATAAATGAACATGATAGACTCTTTAAGGAAGGATTTTTCCAGGAATCTCGAAAACTTTGAAACATTATTATTAGTGAAATTTGTAAAGCAAGAAAAGAGCATGGTGCTCACGTGCTCAATAAGTTACTGTATTCGAACCCTAAGAATTTCCACAAATGTATCCAAGATCTCATGGGAAAGGTCTCTTCTAAGTTTCTCTTACTGGATAGTAATGGCAACCCAGTGAGTGCAGACATCATAAACGATTATTTTACTTCAACTTGTAAAACTCACCCACCACTCCAAAATATGCCGGCCAACAGTGCAGTGAGTGACATTCCTGTGATTAGAATGCATCAGACCCAGCTTAAACTCGGAAATCTTGATACAAATAAGTCAGTTTACCCAGGTGATATCCCTACCAAATTGATTGTGAAATGTGCCCATTATTTAAGTGTACCTCTAACTGCAATTTTTAACCAATGTTTTGTAGATGGTATTTTTCCAGTGTGTTTTAAACAAGCTATTATATCACCTATACCAAAAAACAAGACCCCAAAACTCCCCTCTGACTTAAGACCAATATCAAAAACCTCTATTTTCTCTAAAATTTTTGAAAGTTTTATTTACAATTTCCTCTTTGATGATATTCAAGATAAAATTAACCCAAATCAGTTTGGCTTTAGGCCGAATCATAGCACCACCCATTGTTTATGTTATATACTTGACACTGTTTTCAAACATCTTGAGTTAAGTAGTTCCTATGTTGAGGCTGTTTTTGCTGATATTAGTAAAGCCTTTGACAACTTGGATCATCAGACAGTTATTGATAATGCAAGGGCTTTAGGTGTCAGAGATTTTGTTTTACATATAGTAGCTAGTTTTTTACCTGGTCATGAGCAATGTGTAGTCCTCCCTAACGGAGATTCATCTGGTTTTACCTCAATTTCCTGTGGAGCACCCCAAGGGACTAAATTGGGTCCTTTAGCATTCTTAATTGTTTTTAACAATGTTTTACCAAACTTTGACAACACTTTTAAATTTGTGGATGATTTGACATTTCTTAACCTTTGTCAAACCTCAAAAACTTTGGGCATTAAACTTGACTCACTCATTAACAACTTAAAGAATGATCTTGCCAATGTTAAACTCAATCTGAGCATACTGAAAAGCAGTTTAATGCTATTCTCCTTTTTTAAAAATATACCCCCAATCAATAATTACCTTTGCATCCCAAATGTAAACATGGTTAAGCTACTTGGTGTGCACTTGGACAATGACCTTAAATGGAAATCTCACTCTTTTCACTTATTTAAAACAGGTGGTTTTCTCCTTAGATCTTTCTCCCTTCTTAAACGGTTCTCCATTTCAATCCAGAACCTTAAAGTAATTTATTGTTCTTATATAAGACCTTGTCTTGAATATGCTTGCCCTGTCTGGCACCCTGGACTGACCAAATCCCAATGTTCTAAAATTGAAAGCATTCAAAAAAGAGCTATAAAAATTATACTGGGGACATCCTATACTACTTATGATGAAGGTTTGGCTAGACTTGAACTCACTACATTGGAATCATGACGTCACTTCCTTACCATGAACTTTGGGCACAAGTGCCTTAGTTCTGACTATCATCAATGTCTTCTTCCCCCCTTCAAAGAAAACCCCCCAATCCTTCCTAATACAAGACTTAATGCTTGTAGAGCTCCAAATACTCAACTTGACTTGTGTCCCCAAATGTTGACAATGAGGTACAAAAACTCTTTCGTTCCCTATTTTGTTTTGCATTTTAATAATTGATTTAACTTTGTAACTATGTTTATCTCTTAACATTTATTTTATCATTGTAATTATAATTGTTCTGATGTGCTTATGCTAGCTTGTGTGCTATTTTAGCCAATAAATCATATTCTATTCTATTCTATAATGCTGAAATGTGAATGATTAAAAAGTTGGGAATGCGACAGCTTTTAAATATTTATGAAAAGGACAAAGGAAAAGTATAAAAAGCGAGCATTAAATTAAAATCTTCCATTTGACTACCCTGCTTAAATTCAGGCAAGGAGGTTACTTTTATAGTTCCCATTTATTCTCTTTATCTTGAAATTCTTTTTCTCCTTTTTTTATAAAAGAATTTCAGCAAAATTAAAGTATTTCACAATAACTTTAAAACATGAACTGAAATTGAAAGAAACAAAAACAACAAAAGTCTGATTATTGGTAAATTGCTGTATGATACAAAGTAAGTTTTTCATTACCATTGATTTGTTTTTTAATATTGCTTAAAGCAATATCTAGGACCACTAGGGGGGCAAACTTCTTTCAGAGCACTTATATGTCCTTTCAATGAGGAGGAAATAGAGTTAGTTGCTTCAAAAACTTCCTCAGAACATCATTTAGGTTCTGAAACTATTCCTGTAAGTCCTATTCATTTAAATCAACAAAGTTACTTTCAAAGAAAGCAAAAAGATCTTCACCAAGAATTTTATTATTTGTCTCTTTATTACATATTCAGGTAAAATTCTAGATTAGGGCCTAGGTACAGATTTAGTGGTTTATTCCCTCAGAAGCAAACACTAAAAAATTCAGAAAACTATGTTAGAGATTATTAAATGCCTACTTACATTATTCCTAAATGTATTCTATTTTACTTTATCTCCCCCCCTCTCTAATATGCACATAGATAGCCCAAATTGCACATTTATTTACACACTAAGGGGAGGGGGTTTAAAGTAAAGTGGTGCATTTCTAAAGTGACACAAAATGTAGCCTAGCCTAGGACTATCATTTCAGAATTTAGAGCATTCCTCTAAAATTCAGAATTTTACAGCATTCCTTCTAATGTATGAACTACTAAATTAGATACTGATCACCTAAGCCCTAGAAAAAGAAGAGACATATATAGACCTAGTAGATTGATAACACATTACCAGAGTACAATTTAGGATAAACATGCAGTTTTAAACAGTTATTTATGCTAGGCTATTTCATAATTCAATAATTGCTTCTGGGTGAAATTACATTTTGAGCCCTTGTTCAAAAATTTATTTCTGAGAAAATTGGATAATGAGAAAAATTGCTGTTTGTGGCTGATTTAAGAATGGTAGCCTAATTATTATTTTCATTAGTTATAGCCTAACAGTAAAATGTTATTAGGTCTACACAAACAATTTTGAAGAAATATTTGAGCCAGAAAGCCCTAAAAATCGATGTGAGTTTTGATGTGATATCATTTTGAGGTTTTTTGAAATAATCTCTCTCTGAATATAATCTAGTGAATAATCTGGAAATTAATTATTTTGTGAATGAATTGGAAAGTTACTTATTTTGTGTTGCTAGCTTCAATTATATTATAACTACTGATAATGGTTGCTGTGTATCTGATCAAAATATCTGGAATTGCATACCTGTTTTTTCTATTGTCTAAATAAATGGACTGGTCTCCATTTGAAAATTTATTTGTTCTTCATGAAAATTTGTTTTCAAAATAACCTTTACATATTAAAGCTAAAGAAAATTAGCATTTCATCAGCTACAGATGAGATTTCACTCACCAGAGAGATTTTTTTTTAATGAAAGCCATTTTTTAAATAGAAGTTAGCCTACTATGGACTGTTTTACATTTTGGAGCCTTATTAAGGGTTCAAAATAGCCTATAATTCACCAGAATCAATTATTCAATTATAAAAAAGCATAAAACATGCACCAAGTGATGTATTCACTTTCATTCAAGTTAAATTATGTTGAAAATTGCATATTTTATGCTTAATTTAGGCCTTGGATTCATTCCTGAAAGTTTCATTCATGTAACTCAGCCTATTTCAAGATAGGAAGAAGCCCTTAACTAGAATTTCACAATATATTTTGAAACTAATACAGGAAAAATAATTTTGGTGTGAAATCATCCTACTTTCATATTTAATCTACTTGCCTTTCAAATATTTTGTTTACTAAAAAATTTTCTGCCTGAGTAAAATTTAGCCGGTTTTCAAAGTTTTAAAATAGATGGCAGAATTCATAAGAGCCTGATGGGGATAATGGGTTTTTAATCATTTAACAATAGATAGTTATTGTTCAAAAATTATATTGTATCTTAGGAGAGAGGAATGTGAGATTAAAATATACTATAAAAATGTAGCCAGTTATTATCCTATTTAAAAAGCAATTTTATTGAGAATTCCGGGTCTCCCGACTGTGGGACGTGAAAGGCTAATAAAAAGACCTAAAATGAATCAGACGAAATATAAAATTAAGAGTATATCATTGAGCAAAAATATACAATTGCGAAATTAGAAATATCATTTTGCTCTTCAAGGGGAAGAATGATGCTTGGGCATATTAGCGTTACATTTGCGGATAAAACAATAATTACGCATGCCTACAGCGTCAACCACGTTTAACTTACTTAAGACTCTTGCTCAGTAGTGTAGAGGATTCAAACTTCAGTGCGGTTAGTCTTCGTTACGGTTATATGTTGCGTACAAGGGGGAGAGCATCGTTGGGGCTGATGTTCTTAGAAAATGGATCTACCAAATGTATCCTATTAGCAATTTTTGTTTAAGTACTGTTTAACTTTCAAGCACAAAATCTTTCAAGAGCATAATTTATTATTGAATGAAAATGATTATGGGTAATTGTGTATTATGTAATACACACACAAAAAGTGAAGTTTGGTGAACGCTAATGAAATAAAACAAAAGAAGGATGAAAATGCAAAACTTTAATAATAAAATTATGAAAACTACAATAAAGAATTATGGAAGGGAAGTGCATTATATTAAATACATAACCTAAACTGACTGAAGCATAATACAAACTAAATATTTAATTAAAATATAGCTACAAAGTATTTTCCCAGCCAGCCGAAGCTAATTGTCTGGTATTAACACGGTAAAACAGCTAATATCTCATGTTCGCGATAAAAGTTCTCGAGTGTGTATCACCGTAATTGCTCAAGGCATAATTATCTAAATTAAAACATTGAATCTTGGAGCAGTAATTTTCCTATCTCTAAGAGAAATCTGGCAAAATGTTCAAAGACATGGAATTAAGAAGCAAAATTTGGGGAGGAAGCCACTTTTGATGCAGGCTTTTGAGATCAACTTCCTGCCATTTGGATTTTCAAATTTTCTTGCACAATTGTGAAGGTAAAAAAACTAATCATGCATACAAAATTATTCAAATCGTGATTAGGTATCTGTATAATATACCCACTATCTAATATTCTTATAATGTTCTTCTCCGACGCTCAATCCCATTAAAAGAAACCAAAGTAAGATGAAAATATAATATTTTAGAAACAAATTCGGGCTATATATTTGCGTATTAGGGGGGGGGGGTAAATTACAGCGGGTCTGCATGCCTAATGTGTTAGGTACGGTTATTCTGCAAAAGAATTGCTTTGTAACTTTACAATATCCAAATACTTTACCCCCTATCCCCCTCTAATGTGCAAATATACAGCCCAAATCATTTTTGTCCCATCTATTTTGTCACTTCTCTTTGTCTTTTTCTGTAATGCATCAATGAATGTTCAACTTGAGTGGTAGACTGTTTATCACACAAGCACCTTTGACTAATCTATCGATAAACACAATATCTTCTACAAATTTGCCTACATATTTGAGCAGGAAAGCTGTGCCCAATTTCAATTAAATATGTTGGGAATTTTCTTGTAAAAGTTTTTCATGCCCTCACCATCACCAAAAATTGCAAAATATTTAGAATTAATTATAGAGCAAAATCTTTATAACGTAAAGTTTAAGGTAAACAATGAACAAAATCCTTTAAGGAACAATTATCTTTCTTACGCTTTTCAAAATAAAATCTGTCTTTAAAATTTTACCTTTAGTTACATTTTAAAATAAAAAGGCTTACAATAAGCCTTTTACTGTAAAATATTGAACAATATTTAAATATGTTAACTACTTGTTTGCTTTTTTCCTGTTTTTTGGAAGATATATTACACCAAGTTATGTTAAAGTTGTGGTGAAACACTAAGGACCTTTAAAAATAATCCGTTCTGAGGTGGAGATATTCTTAATGTTCCGCAAGAAAGTTCTTCTGTCAAATTTCTACAGGATAAAGATAGCTGTTATGTAAGTCTGCTTTCTTCGGTATTTAGTGCTGATGAAAAATCGTTTAGTCTTGGTCATTGGAAATTTCTTGTTACGTCATCGTATCCTGAAATTTTGTATATGCTTGATAGTTTGAATTGGAGATTTGATATTATAGGCCTCTGTGAGACTAATTAACGTCAGAACATTCTTTGTTCCTTTTTTATTTCCCACGATACGAACTTATTGTAAAAAATAGACAGACGAAGGCACGTGGAGGCTCAGTATTTCTAGTTAAGGAGCATCTTGTGGCTAATTTGAGGGAGGATTATTCCATTTGGATAGAAGGTAAGGTGGAAACTCTTGCTCTTGAGCTGAGAATTGGCGGGAATAATGTTTTCATAAGCGAGGTTTATAAGACACCAAGTACTCAATGGTAAGAGTTTGCACTTGGTTTTGGTCGAGTTTTGGATGATATCCAGTTGAGTACTTACGAGTTTATTTGCATGTGTGATTTTAATTTTGTTCTTTTATGTATGAATAATGATAATTTAAAGTTTTTTACCCTTATAGTTAGTCATGATATATATCCTCTAGCAAGAATTCCAACGCGCATTACTCAACGTTCAATAGCATTAATTGATAAGATGCTCACAAATCTTGCCTACTTCCTATTTCTTATGTTGATGTAATGACTAGTGAGTCTTATGATCATTCATCTGTGGTGGCAGTCACTTCCTTCCTGAACTGATTGTGCTTTTGCAGCAAGAGGTTTATAATGAATATTATAGTCCATCTACTGCATTTCATAAGTTTATAGGTATTATTCGATATTTAATTCGATATGTCCAATGAGGATTGTCAAGCTGAAAAAATTGACTCTTAGAAAACTATGGGTAATCTGGGACCTTCTTCGACTCCAGCTTCTTCGAATCCAGAAAAGAAAATATTTAAACATGCTTTATTTGAATTCAGAGTCACAGGAGGTGTCTAGTGACTAAAAAAGATCGCAATGAAATAAATCGGTTCGCAGATCTTGTGATCAAAAATACTGTGGGATGAAATTTAAAAATAATAAAGGGAACACGAAATGTACGTGGAACACCATTAATTAATTATTAAATGGCGGTAGGAAGAATGAAAATCAGCTAGCCTAAAGTTGACGATACAATAGCTGTTGAAAGGAATGAAATTTCTGATATTTTGTGTGAGTATGTTTTTAAAATAGGTGAATCAATAAGTGAAATTTCATATAATGATAGCAGTAAAATTGCTGAATCTTCTGAAAATAAAAGAAGTTTGGGGGTAAACATGAACATTACTGAAACTAATTTGGAGGCAATGAAGCAAATAATAGGATTGATGAAGTCAAATTCGTGTGGGAGTGAGGGTCTCAATTTTTAAAAATTTGAAATTAGTGATGGTATATTTGCTGCCCTGCCTTGTATATTTGATGAACTTGTCTCTGAAAAGGGGTGAGTTTCCTTCACAATTAACAGAGGCCATCATTGTGCCTTTGCACAAGAGAAGTTTGAAGACAAATCCGTCGAACTGGAGACCGATTTCGATGTTGCCGTTATTTTCAAAGCTATATGAAAAGGTTATGTATTGAAGAGAAGACTATATAACCATCTGAATCTATTTGGATTTCTCTCGGAAACCATCTCACAGATTTTTTTAATTCAGCGCTTGAGCTTGGTTAGTTAGTGTTTTCAATTTTCCTAGATTTTAGCAAAGTTTTTGATTCTTTGTTTTTTAGATGTTATTGAGCAGGCTTCGTTATTTAGCTATTTGGGATGTATCTTTGAATTGGTTCGAGTCTTATCTTGGAGGGAGAACGCTTCTATTTTAAAGGTAAAAAAACAGAACAAAAGGGAAAACATTTAAAAAGTATTTGGTTTCCAGTAAAGTGCTGATTATGTTCTGGTATTCAGAAGGCATGAAGTCCTACTCATGCTAATTTCTGCTTGTTTTGAGATTAACTCGGTTATTTATTATCGTTTTATTCTCTTCTTCTGACGTGGAACTAAATCCGTTAGAATGTGAACACACCAAAAATGAGCTAACTTCAGAAATAATCAATTTTTTTAACTATTCGAATACTTTGAGAATAAAGTATTTTTTCATCAATCGTTATTTTGAATAACGATTTTTGATTTTGTGAGAACAGTGTGTGGAAAATGTTTGTGTTATATTGACCAAGCATTCGGGTTTGAGTGCATACAATAAATAACCTTAGATTACGCTGTGAGTAGGAATCCAATAGGCATGACTATATATCTATTAGAGAATGGAGCCAAGCTAAATACAAAAATTATTAACTGGCTAATGCAAGACTGGCCTAATACAGTTTTGTTGGGTCCGAATAAAAAAAAAGTGAGTACGAGATGCACAGTGAAACTGACCTTGTTTTACTAGGTTACAGCTACCGCTGCAACCACGGTGGCCTAATTTCCTTAATGATGCTAATACTAATCTGAAGATAGAGAAAAATTAGTCCAAATGTACATGGATTGAATAACGGAGGAAAATATTTCTGATAACTTTGTAGCTTTATAATTTCTAGTAATTGACCTAGCATGTCTCTTATTATATTTCATTGTGTCATAATCAGAATTCATTTGAAGTTACTTGTGCCTGCCCGAGGGGAGACTAGGCATTTTCCCTTCTTCTCTGGAAGTCCAAAACTTCAAGGAAGTCACACCATTGTGCAGTATTGTCCTGTGGTGGCGCAGTGGGTTTGACCTTAGTTTGGTAATACGGGACCCAGAGATCGAATCATGCTGCAGCAACGCACTGCAGGGCCGACGTAGGGACCTTAGTAGTCAAGAAGCGTCGTTAATCTGATACAATACAATTGTGCAGTATTTGGGTACACTACACCATATATATTATTGTTTAGTTGTGGGTGATATGATCATTTTTTTTTGCCCTCATACAGATATAGGCATTCACTGCAAAGATCTTACAAAAATCTATAGCCCAGTGGCTCCAAAAGTATGCTCCACATAGTTCTTTTAAGTTGAACCCTTTCCACTTAACCCTTCGTCTATGCAACAACTTTGCAGGTTTGATAATTATGTGTATATGTTTGGGAATTCGGACTCTCAAATGTAACCTTTTTTAGCCATCATGCGGATCTAGGTTCTTAATTAAATAAAAAAAAACAAGTTTTTTTTAACTGAAAGTAAGGAGCGACATTAAAACTTAAAACGAACAGAAATTACTTTATATGAAAGGGACAGCTTCCTCATCAACGCCCCGCTCTTTACGCTAAAGTCTTTTACTGTTTTAAAAAGTGGAGTTGAGAGAAAGAGTCAAACTTTAGCGTAAAGAGCGGGGCGTAGATGAGGAAGCTGGCCCTTTCATATATGAAATAATTTCTGTTCGTTTTAAGTTTTAATGTCGCTCCTTACTTTCAGTTAAAACAAGAGCTAAGAGCTCATATGGCACTTGTGACGAGGTCGGAAGAGCCGAGAGCTCATTTGGACGAGGTCGGAAGAGCCAAGAGCCAAGAGCTCATTTGGCACTTGTGAGAAGGTCAGAACCTAAAGTTAAACTTTATAGCACAAGATCCTTCTAAATATCAAATTTCATTAAGATCTGGTCACCCTTTCGTAAGTTACAAATACCTCAATTTTCAAAATTACCTCCCCCCTCCCAATTCCACCAAAGAGAGCAGATCCGGTCCAGTTATGTCAGTCACGTATCTTAGACAGGTTTCTATTCTTCCCATCCAGTTTCATCCTGATCTCACCGCTTTAAGTATTTTCTAAGATTTCCGGTCCCCCCAACTGCCCCCCCCCCAATTACGTTTGATCCGGTTGAGATTTAAAATAAGATATCAGAGTTACGAGGTCCTTCTAAATATGAAGTTTCATGAAGATCCGATCACTCCTTCGTAAGTTAAAAATACGTTATTTTTCTTATTTTTCAGAATTACTCCCCCCCCCCCGCAATTGAGCGGATCCGTTCCAATTATGTAAATTACGTATGCAAGACTTTTGCTTATTTTTCCAACCAAGTTTCATCCCAATCCTTCCAATCTAAGGGTTTCCCATCATTTTTGGTCTCCCCACCCCAAACTTCCCCCAATGTCACCAGATCCGGTCAGGATTTAAAATAAGAGCTTTGAGCCACGATATCCTTCTAAAAATCAAATTTCATGGAGATCCAATCACCCATTCGTAAGTTAAAAATACTTCATTTTTTCTAATTTTTCAGAATTAACCCCCCCCCCCCAACTACCCAAAAGAGAGCGGATCCGTTCCGTCTATGTCAATCATCTATCTAGGACTTGTGTTTATTTTTCCCACCATGTTTCATCCCGATCCCTCCACTCTAAGTGTTTTCCAAGTTTTAGGTTTCCCCCTCCCAACTCCCCGCCCCCATCACCAGATCCGGTCGGGATTTAAAATAAGAGCTCTAAGACACGATATCCTTCTAAACATCAAATTTCATTGAGATCCGATCACCCGTTCGTAAGTTGAAAATACCTCATTTTTCTAATTTTTAAGACTTACTCCCCCCCTCCCAACTACCCCAAAGAGAGCAAATAAGTTCCGATTATGTCAATCATGTATCTGGGACTTGCGCTTATTTTTCCCATCAAGTTTCATCCCGATCCCTCTACTCTAAGTGTTTTCCAAGATTTTAGGTTTCCCCCCTCCAACTCCCCCCAATGTCATCAGACCCAGTCGGGATTTAAAATAAGAGCTCTGAGACACAATATCATTCCAAACATCAAATTTCATTAAGATCCAATCACCCGCTCATAAGTTAAAAATACTTCATTTTTTCTATTTTTCCGAATTAACCGGCCCCTTCTCCCCCCCCCCAGATGGTCAAATCGGGAAAACGACTATTTCTAATTTAATCTGGTCCGGTCCCTGATACGCTTGCCAAATTTCATCGTCCTAGCTTACCTGGAAGTGCCTAAAGTAGCAAAACCGGGACTTTAGGTTTTCCCCCTCCAACTCCCCCCAATGTCATCAGATCCGGTCGGGATTTAAAATAAGAGCTCTGAGACACAATATCATTCCAAACATCAAATTTCATTAAGATCCAAATACCCGCTGATAAGTTAAAAATACTTCATTTTTTCTATTTTTTGCGAATTAACCGGGCCCCCACTCCCCCCCAGATCGTCAAATCGGGAAAACGACTATTTCTAATTTAATCTGGTCCGGTCCCTGATACGCTTGCCAAATTTCATCGTCCTAGCTTACCTGGAAGTGCCTAAAGTAGCAAAACCGGGACCGACAGACCGACAGACAGACCGACAGACCGACAGACAGACCGACAGACAGACCGACAGAATTGGCGACTGCTATATGTCACTTGGTTAATACCAAGTGCCATAAAAACTTGTTTTTTTTTTATTTAATTTGGGTAAAAAATTGGTATTGCTTCAATAATCAAACACCTTTGAAAGATATGAAAAGACATTAAATTGTGTAAAAAGTAAAAAACTGAAAATTGCAAAAATATTGATATAGTTTATAACAAGGGATTAAAATATTCCAAAAACCTTAGAAAAGGAAACCAAAAGTATTAAGCTTGTAGGAAATCGGTGTTGGAAATTGGTCTTGCTTCAGTAATAAAATTTCTTTGATACGACTGCAGTATAAAAAGACATTAAATTGCGTAAAAAGTGAAAAACTGGAAATTGCAAAAATATTGGTATATATTCTAATGAGGGATTAAAATATTTCAAAAACCTTAAAAAAGAAAACCAAAAGTTTCAAGCTGGTTAGAAAATCGGTGTTAGAAATTGGTCTTTATCAGTAATCAAATATCTTTGATAAGACTACAGCATGAAAAGACATTAAATTACGTAAAAATTGAAAAACTGTGAATTGCAAAAAAATATTTTTATACATTCTAAAAAGGGATTAAAATACTTCAAAAACCTTAAAAAAGAAAACCAAAAGTTTCAAGCTTGGTAGAAAATCTGTGTTAGAAATTGGTCTTGTTTTAGTAATCAAATATCTTTGACAAGACTCCAGTATGAGAAGACATTAAATTGCAAAAATATTTGTATATATTTTAACAAGGGATTACAACAATTCAAAAACCTTAAAAAAGACAACCATAAGTTTTAAGCTTAGTAGATACCGTTGATAGAAATCAGGCTTGCTGTAATAATCTCTTCTTCTTTTCTGTGCGAGTAAGTAGAGACCCAGCTAGATAACTATACTGCGTTTACCCCAAATGGGTGGAGACTCATTCCCCACACTTTAATATACAAAATTCAAGAAAGAAAAAAAAAATCATAAATATGTACAGGCTTGGGCTCTAGCGGTCAGCCAGTAAAAACAGGTTCAATTTCAGCTGATGGCTTTTCTCGTATTTTTGAAATTAATTGGGTTACCTAGGGTTCACACACATACAGTTATTTGGACGCAAAGAAGTCAAGTTTGCATGTTATGGGTGGTTTTCTGATAAAATCTATCCGATTGTCTAAATTATTATTTTATTACTCTAGTTCATGAATCTCTCATTCGATATTATTCAATAGTTTAGATTGACAAGTCACATCTGCACTATTCAAATAGGCTGAACAATATCAAAATGAATATTGGAATATATATTTTAGTGGTGTAAATCATGGAAATTCCCATCTTGGAATTTTAAATTCCATCATGGAATTTCCCATCTTTAAGTTTGTGAAGACCATCTTTATGGTCTTCACAAAGACCATACGCTTCACATAGGCTGCTGGTAATGAAAGCACGTGGTGAAGCTTCAATCACAATAATAATTGCCATTACAATTGCACCCCAGCCCATCCCCCTACCTCATCAAGATATGGCTTAGTCCTGACCACTAATAGGTTTTTTTTTTTGCTGTTCGTTTTCAAATTGGCTATGTGTGCAACTATAAACCATATATTGATGAGAAACATGTACAAACAAATGGCAAACCATAGAATCAGCAAATTGTTGTATTTAGTTTTGTAACTGGCCCCAGGGAGGGAGACCAGGGCGTTTTTGTGAGGGTAGCGATTAATATGTTCCAAATGAGTGTTAAAAGATGCATTGACTAGTATGTTCAACTTATAGCTAGTTAAAACAACAAAAATTTACCCCTATTGGTGGTGTACATTTATTTGTGGAAGTTTCATAAGACATAGTTTGGCCGATTATATCAACAGTCAGTACCCTATGGGGGAAACTTCAAAAAAACTTCCTGGGTTATAATTTAATCCCTGGCTTCGTTCGCGTGTCTGAACTATTATCCAAGATAGAAGAAACACGATCGTCCAGAATTTTAGCTTACCGCAGAGAAATGATATCTTATCTTTTTAGATTTTTCATAAAGAAAGTATAATGTTGTTTGTAGAATACGAAGAGATCTTTTTTAGAATAGATCTCTTCCAGACTAGATCTTTCTCGAGAACTTAGAAACACTACTTTCCTTCATTGGAATTTTTTACAACTTAAAATCGGATGCGAACGATGGTACTACCAGTTCGACCCTTTATAATAGTTATCGTGCTAACATACGATTTAGAAGTCTTTTTTTTTTATTGTCGTATCGCTAAAAAAAGATAAATAATAATAAAAATCGTTTATGTGTACGCCCAGAGTTATGGGAATTAAGTTTTGAAGAAAGAATCCAGAGACTAAATATACCAAAGAAAAATCGTTCGAGGTTGGAACTTGCGCACCTTTCCTCCAAAGCTGCATCACCAATTCGAGAAAGTATAGGAGTAAGGGAGGGAAATACAGATTTTTTCAATTTTTCATGAAAATTCAGACATTCTTTCTTGTAAAATCTAGGCTGGTGATTTATTTTTACAATTTCTCGAAAAAACAACATAGAAAAGGATATTTTCAAAATATTGAGGGGTAACACCCCCCCCCCCCCCTACCACCACCAACGCCTGCCCATGCTGCAAAATGGCTAACCCTTGATGATCCTGGACAGATACATAATAAAATTGAGTCAAGTATAGTCCTACAGCACAAACGTGGCCCAAGAAAAGTGTATTAAGCCTCATATGTTTACTAGAGCCTTATTTGTATGGTTTTAGTCAGGGGAGGGAAAACTGCCCCCCTCAAGACCCAGGTTTGCCCCTCAGACCTCAGTTTACCCCCCCCCCCCCCTCCGGCCAAAATTTTGTTTCTACGAAAAATCTTGTCAAAACTAAGATAAACCTGCATAATTCAAGCATCCAAATAAATAGGTCACTTTTCTTTAATATATATTTGCCTTTATGTTAATATATGGATCATTTTTCAGTTTTAAACTTTACATCCCCCAGAATTTTGACTAATCTCCGCGACTGGTGTCAATTTAAGAAAATGCAAAGTAGGGGCAAGGAGTTTTTTTTTAGTAGTTTAGTAATAAGATACAGGAAAGTATTTTCACAATTCAGGGAGATGTTGACCCCCCCAAGGTATTTTTAAGAATCCCCTATCCTAATTAGCTTTTACACCCCCAGAATTTGAACTAAATTCCGCGACTGGTGTCAATTTGAGAAAATGCAAAGTAGGGGCAAGGAGTTTTTTTTTAGTAGTTTAGTAATAAGATACAGGAAAGTATTTTCACAATTCAGGGAGATGTTGACCCCCCCCCCTCCAAAGGTATTTTTTAAGAATCCCCTACCCTAATTAGCAGCTCTGCTTGTAAATCTTGGGGAAAGAGGGAGAGTAGGGGTAGGATACACATGCTTTCCTTCTTGGCACATAATTTACGTTCTGGACCATTTCAGTTGACCCGATCTGGCCTAGCGCTTAGTGCCACATGGAGGGGGAAAGGTTGGAACTAGAAATCTCAAAAGACATTCCTAGGCCAACATCAGCAGGCCACACCAGCAAGTGTCCCCCAGAGAGGGGGACCCTTGGCCCCTCGATATTTTTTTGTTGGCGCCCTCTTTCCCTTTTTTTTTCTTTTTCATCCTTTTTTAGAATGCATTTGTCAATTTGGTAAATTATTGCCACTTCTGTCACACACCCCGCCAAGATTTTGCTCATTGACGCTCGTTTCAAATTGCCTCCCCCCAGGATTTTACTCTAGATCTGCCACTGCTAGGCCGTTGTTCAAGCTTTGGTGTTCACACAATTCAGGGAGATGTTGAGAACCTCCAAAAAGGCGTTTTTGAGAACCACTGACCCTAATTAGCAACCCTGCATGTAAACCTTGGGAATAGAAAGGGAGAGTAGGGGTAGGACAAACATGCCTTCTTTCTTGGCACATAATTTACGTTCTGGACCATTTCATTGACCCAATGTGACCTAGCGTTTAGTGCCGCGTGGAGGTGAAAAGGTTGGAACTAGCAAACTTCAAAGACATTCCTAGGCCACACCAGCAGATCAGAGGAGGGACCGGGGAGGGGCCCTAACTGTCCCGCTAATCTGGTATTTCTAGACCTGCCTTTTTCTCGCGATATTCCACAAGGAAAAAAAATGTTGACCTATATATATGAATGGAATTTTGGTTGATGAATGGAATTTTGAGCAATGGATCCAGAGACTAAAATTTATCTCAGGAAATGTCGTTCTCGTTCGAAGCTTGTATTTCTGTGGCTTCCTCTCTGAAGCTATGGTACCAATTCAATGTAGTTTAGGCGAAAGAGGACGAGGGGGGGGGGCAAAGAAGATTTTTATGGCAATTGGTATTTACCACGTGACATATAGCGATTGCAAATTCTGTCGGTCTGTCTGTCGGTCCCGTTTTGCTAGTTCAGGCCCTTCCAGATAAGCTAGGACGATGAAAATGACATCTGGAAATCGGGGGGGGGGGGGGGGGGTTGGGGGGACGGTTAATTCGGGAAAATTAGAAAAAGTGAGGTATTTTAACTTACGAACGGGTGATCGGATCTTAATGAAGTTTGATATTTAGAAGGATAGCGTGTCTCAGAGCTCTTTCTGGTCGGGCTAGATCCCGACCAGATCCAGTGACATTGGGGGGAGTTGGAGGGGAAAATTTAAAATCTTGGAAAACGCTTAGAGTGGAGGGATCAGGGTGAAACTTGGTGGGGAATATAAGCACAAGTCCTAGATACGTGATTGACATAACCGGAACGTATCCGCTCTCTTTGGAGAAGTTGGGAGGGACGGTTAGTTCTGAAAAATTAGAAAAAATGAGAGCATTTTTAAGTTACGAAGGAGCAATCGGATCTTAGTGAAAATTCATGTTTAGAAGGACTTCGTAACGCAGATCTCTTATTTTTAATCCCGACCGGATCCAATGTCATTGGAGGGACTTTGAGGAAGGACCAGAAAACGTGAAAGTTGAGGTATCTTTATCTTACGAATGGGTGGTCAGATCTTAATGAAACTTGATATAAAGAAAGATATTATATCTCAGATGCTCCATTTTCAATTCGAATTGGATCCGAGGACATAGGGGGTTGGAGGGGGAAACGCAGGAAATCCTGGAAAACGCTTAGAGGGGAGAGATCGGAATGAAACTGGATGAGAAGAATTATCACAAGTTCTACATACACGATTGACATAATTGGAACAGATTCACTCTCCTTGGGGAGTTTGGGGGGGGGAGGTGTTAATTCGTAAAAATTAGAAAAATGGAGGTATTTTAACTTAAGAACGCGACATCGGATCTTAATAAAATTTGATATTTAGAAGGAACTCATGCCTCAAAGCTCTTATTTTAAATCTCAACTAGATTCTGGTGACATTGGGGGTGAGTTGGAGAGGGAAACCAGAAATCTTGGAAAGCACTTAGAGTGGACGAATCTTGATGAAGCTTGGTCGATAGAATGAGCAAATGTCGTAGATACGTGATTGACGTAACTGGACTGGATCCGCTCTGTTTGGGGGAGTTAGGGGGGTGTCCAGTGCTTTGGTGAGTTCGGTGCTTCTGGACGGTCTAGGACGATGAATATTGGTAGGCGTGTCAGGGACCTGCACAAATTGACTTGATAAAGTCGTTTTCCTTGATTCTATCATCTGAGGGGGGGAGTGAAGGAAGAGGAATAATTAGAAAAAATGAGGTATTTTTAATTTACGAGTGGGTGATCGGATCTGAATGAGTTTTGGTATTTAGAAGGACCTCGTGTTTTAAATCAATCTCTTGATTCTTAGAATTTTGCTAGAGCTCATGCCATATGAGTTTTTGGCTCTTAGCTCTTCCGACCTCGTCACAAGTGCCATATGAGCTCTTAGCTCTTGTTAGTTATGTTAATGAAAATTCGAAAATGTTATTTTTAAAAATAGCGTGGTCGTTTCTCTTTGTTATTTTTAAAATATTTATACAGAAAGCGAATTTTCAAAATCTACAGGGGTTAATCCCTCACCTGCAATGGGTAACCCAGCTTCAAAGGGCATTGACCCTTGATGGCCCTGGTCAAAATGTGTCATAACAGTGAGCCAAATATATACTTAGGCACAATTGTAACCTAAGGAAAGTATATCAAGTCTTATAGCTTTGCTAAGTCCTGATTTGCATGATTTTAAGGAATTTAATAAAAATATATTTTACATAAGTTAAAAAGAAAATCCTACATGGCTTAAAATCCTAACTATATCAGTGACGTTATACTTTCAACCTAGAAACAAAGAAATTTAGATTCAAACCAGAATAAAAACAAAGAAAACTGAATGTCTAAATTAAAGTTAAAATCCATCTTCTGAGCAGCCTCGTCAATAGGGTTGCCAATTCAACAAAATGCAGGGGAGGGACAAGGATTTATTTTTGCATTTTTTTAAAGGAATGTGATAACTCTGCAAACCTTAGAAATAGAGACGTTGTAGGGAGCATAAAAATACCTTCGCGAGGCATTATTTAAGCTCATCATGATAAAAGTTTATATTCTAGGATTTCACTCAAAAATATTTTGTTCCTAAAATTTTTCCAAATCAAGGAACAACAGAGACAATTATCCTACCAGGTTTTCAAATCCCCATCTTACGGGGTGATTAATTATATTCCGCCTTGGCTACTACTTAGGCGACTCTCTCTGGCGGGGAGGCGTAGATGGTCAATATGTGGCGAAATCCACTTGTTCTTTAATTGCGCTTTAGACGCCGTGATCGTAAGGTCAATTTAAATGTTAAAAGGATACAGATTGACGTGAAAAATGCCTATAAGTTCTAATGGTGATGAATATAGGTAAGAAATTTAATTGTTTTTGTTTGGGCATATAACCCGAATGAACTTTCTATTGAGTAAATCCTGCATGAAGACTGGCTTATTCCTAAGGAGGGATAAATAGGGCCAAGATGGAATATCCCATTTATCACTATTTCCAAGTGTAGGCTATTCCAAATGTAATCTCGAAAACTGTTATACCCCCCCCCTCCTTATGGGACCAGCTACAATCAAAGGCAATACGCAAAACAATAAAACTATTGCTTTTGTCTATACAGACTAGGTCTTCATAAAATGAACTTAAGCCTCTGAACTTTGGTAAAATTCTAGTTAATTGACTTCCTGCTATCTCGGAAAGGGTTTAGGTTAGGAAAATGAAACTTTCAGGGATGGGTATACAGGCTAAAGTATGTCCCGGGAAGGTATTTTAAGTACCCGCCTCCGCTCCTCCCTCTAGAGGGCCCTGAAATTTGCCTACATGACAGCTTATGCCTATTGAAATTTTGACAAAACAACATTTTACCTTAATTTTCAGTTACTAGTTGCTTTTTCTCTGCCTTTAGTTCTGAAAAATGCAATTCCTCTTATTTGAGTAGAATTTTGAGCTATGTCAATGTTTTTTTCTTTCAAAATTTAGGAAATGTATTTGCATATCTTTAAATCTTATAAAATGGAATTGGGCAAAGTTATGAAGCTGAAAACAATTTTGTTGTACTTCATTTCAGCAGAAGATCTATTTTGCAAGGTTTCACTTTTATAACACACACATTTTTAAAGGTCATCAAAGGTCAGGGCCCTCTAGAGGGAGAAGGAGTGGAGGTAGTTGCTTCAAAATACCTTCCTGGGACATACTTTATTCCGTAGATTCATCCCTGAAAGTTTCATTTTTCTAACCTAAACTCTTTCTGAGATAGCAAGATGTCAATTAACTAGAATTTTACCTGAGCTTTTATAGGCCTATGAACCTATGAACTTGTTTCATTGATTAGCCTATACTATGGAAAGACTGTTGAATGAGGAGTCAAATGAAAAGTCTATCCTATTTCTTTTACATGTCTAATTTCTGTGCTCCAAGAGACTAGCGCTAAAATACTCTATTTATTGGGTTTACTTCCAGTTTAACTCCACCTAGACCCCCCCTCCGATGCAGCCTGGATCCAGTGCTGTAATTTCGTCAAAATCCCTAGGGGGGGGGGTAAAATTGGAGCCGATTTTCCTAAGTCAAGTGAAAATGACAGTGAAAATTGAAAAATGAGCCATATAGGCTAGCCTACTACCATAAAGGCAAAGGTATATTAAAGAAAATTGATCAGTTCCTTAGGATGTTTGAATTAGGCTATATAGGCTAGGTATATCTAAGTTTTGACAAGATTTTTGAAGGTGCTAAATTTCAGCTGGTGGGCAAACACAGGTTTGGGGGGGGGAAGTTGCCCCTCCTGCCCCACTGCAAATTATAACCCAGCCTGGATCTAGTCTTGGGCTTTGTCCACAATTTGCTTATTTTCAAATTGACATTATGAACCAATTGGTTTAGAAATAATGCAAGGCATGGAGAAGGGACCTAATGGACCAGATATTCTACTAGGCTATACCCTAAATAAGATTTTGCTCGTTCTGTGTTTTTTTTTGTGCTTTTCCCCGTAAAAAGTTGGTTTATAAGTTCAATGAAGGTCAAATTACAAAAAAAAACTGATCCACAAAAATATGCCTGGTACCATTAGCGTTGGGGGCTGAAACCCAATCACAACGGCAGGGATTAGGCTACTATATTTGGGAAGAGTTTTAAATAAGCAATCGAATGAAATATTTTTTCCCCTATCTGATTTCTTTCCTACTTGTAATATTAACCAAGAAAATGAATATACTACTAACAAACTTATCAAGCTGTTGGATATAGTCTAGGACTATATCAAAGCAGTAGAGGGGGGGGGGGCTGAGTACACTCAGAGCCGAGTATTTGCGTGCCATAGCGAACACACTTTGTTCTTGATCTGTAATGAAACCGATTTTCTGTGTTCACTCGGAGATAATCAGCCTAGCTTGAGCGCGATACAGTACTATGCAGGTATATTCTACATAGATATATAATATATAGAGATGGTTAGGTTAGATATTTAATATAATGGATTTTGGGCGGCCTGTTTTCCATTATTCTGTTTTATAGTTTCCATAATTTGTTACTAAAGTCTATATTTTCATCATATTTAAGTATATTTCATTATGATTAACCTAACTTCTCTTCCTGTGTGTGGTTGCTGTCACATTTAAGTACCCAGAGCCTTCCTGGGGAGGGGAGGGGAGAGGCAGTTGCTATGACCGCCGTTGCTTGGGGGGCTCCACGGCCGGGGAATTGCCAACTGTGATCCAACTTTTCACTTTGATTCGGCTCTTTTGGCTTATATTTGAGCCAGGAGGGGTTTTGTGACTGATTTTGGCCCGGATACCGCCAACCCTAGGAACTGCTCTGGATGCTATCCTGCTTGAAGTGACTCTGAAAATCCAATAAATAGAAACCTCCTGAATATAATGAAGTAAGATTTTTTGTTTCTATGTTTAGTTTCGGAGAGGAGATAAGCTACAGCGTTACCGCTTTATATGTTTGTGCCCCAAGCCCTCCCTAATTAAATTTTTGGGTGTATACCTGCTTAGTATAGCTATGTTTTGATTATGTCAAGAGAAACAACTTTGATTCTGGTTGGTCTTGTAAAGGTGCCGTATCAGGTATAACCTAATCGTAAAAAAGCATAGGTGCTAGGGGGACGATGTAAAATTTTGAAACGTAGCCTCTGGATTTTTTCAGTATTGAGTTAAACGTGGCTATTGCCCTGATGAATCAATTGATGCAGTCTATCAAGCTGATTAGGCAGCCCATTTTCGAATTTTCTTAATGTCAAAGCCAATACGGAGGCAAACTATTTTTACTCATTCTAGGTCTTATTGCCTATTCGGTACATTTAGAAAAATGTAAATTTCGAACCTGAGGGTGGGCCCAAAACTCCTCAACCAAAGTCTGCACCCCTGCAGCAAGCTTTTTTATTGATCAGTTACTGTCGCACTAAGCGTTCCTCGCCTTGTACCAAGCATCGCGGAAATTTTGGTGGACTAGGCAAGTATACAAAATTTTAATTGAGGGAGGGAACAGATTTGAATAAAAAATGTTCAGAACAGGTTAGTTTTTGGAAACCGTAGGGGAAATAACGATCTGAAGGACCCCAAGCACCAGTCGACCCCTCTTTCCTTTTGTAAGTGTCTACGTTATTGGTCCCTTTTTTACTTTTTAAGTGGCCACTGATGCTAAATAAACCCCTGTTCGTCATTCCTTAAACAAGAAGTAAGTTTTCGGAATAATTTTGGTCAACAAAAGGTAGTATGGGAGATTTTCCCGTTGAAAAATGGAGTCTACCAAATTCACCCCGAAAACTAATCTTAACGAAAATTAAGAATCTGTATTTCGTGTTGATATTTGTGTATTTATGAAAATTCATTTTCAGGGAGATTTCGGTGTATAGCAGTTTTATTGAGGGAAATTCAAAGAAACCCAGAAAATTCGTGGCATTGGAAGCCTTTGCTTCTTCTCTTTGGAAGAAGCAAAAGGTCTACCCTATTTGAGACCAAATGCTTCCGTGAATATGAACTGTGCTTTGCTCTGGTTGAAACGATTTAGTCCTTATGCCTCGAATATACACTTCACTTTGGTTATGTGCTTTGGTTTGGTCCTTATTGCAGGGTACTTTCGCCAGTCAGTACTGTACTCCTGCTTTCTCCTGCTTTGCCAAAAAGGTCAGTTTTGCCAGCTACCAGCGAAAGATTTTTTTGCGGCAAGATCGCTACCTGGGATGGGGCTTAAGTTTCACAAGGGCTTTGCAATTTGGGTCGCTTATTTCCTCATTGAAGGAAGGTCCCTTTGAGGCTCCGTTCCATTGAAAGAAATACTAAACTTCTAGCTTGAATATTTCAGTCCGCTATTCCGCAACTGAACCAACTATCATGAACCATGATTTACCTTTATTTCATTCAATGCCATCTAAATTTTGCCGAGATGCTATCGAGACCAAAAATCCTATCCTCTATATGGTTACCAAGCAATCTGATATCGTTTGCATTATTCAGTTTATGGAATACAGCATGTCCTGTTTAATGGACAACAAGCCTTCTGCGTCTATTAAGCACGTGAACTGCTTGCACGTATCCTCACCAGCCGTGACCCTCCAGCATATTTACTGGAAATAATTTTGAATATTTCTTGTTCTAGTCTCCTAAGGAAATATCCTAATCCTGTTTTCTCTATTCTTCTATGATTCCAGTGTTACTTGAAAGGCACATGCGCAAGAGAGAGACGGAATGAATGTCAAAAAAAGGCAAATTATATTAACAATATAACATTTTTAAACATAATTTGCCTTTTTCAGAAAAGTTACTCCTTTCTATGACTGTGGTTTATGCATCCCCTGCAAGTTTTATTTATCAGTAGTTTTACAGTCTTTAATGGTTCAACCTGAGACAACACTTAATGTTATTCATGGGCGTGGTTTGCTATAGGGTAGGGGCAACTGCCCCCCCCCCCCCGGCTGAAATTTAGTGTTCAAAAATGTTGTCAAAGCTAAGATAGGCCTGCATAATTCAAGTATCTACAGGAACAGATAAGTTTTCTTTAGCAATTCGTTTTTCATTTAGTCATTTTCTCTTGACTTGGGAAAATCGGCCCCAACTCCCCCCCGGGATTTTTGTGAAATTACGGCCCTGTCTTCTAATGTCTTGTCACAATTAAGATAGGCCTACGTAATTCGCGTATCCACAGAAACAGATCAGTTTTCTTTAATATGTCACTTGGTTTACTTTAATATTTCATTAATATATCATATCATGTTGAATTCAGTTTTCTTTACCATATCACTTAAATTTTTCCATAAAAAAATTTCATTTTTCACTTCACTTTTCCACTTAACTTTCAAAAGTTGACTCCTACTTTGTCCCCCGTCCCAGGATTTCGATGAGGTTATGTTTTGCTGTCATTCGGTAGCAGCGTTTTCCACCAGTTACATTTCAAAATTTCGCTTCACATTTTTTGGGGATTGCTAAAGTCCATTGAAAAATTAAATTAGGCTATTTTTAAGCCATTTTAAATCACTATCTCTAGGAGATAGTGAGTATAACTGTCTAAACAGCATTATGTTTTTGGTTTGGAGAAAAGGGATATCTGAAACTAATAAATCCTGTGATTTAAGGTATCAAGCCTACAATGAACTGTAGGCTTGTCACAAAATATGTGTCTCAGAAGGAGCTTGAAGTTTAACTTTGGGACTTCCTTCGTAATTATATCAAAGCCTATTCTACACTATGAATTTTTTATGTTTCGGATTTTGTCCAAGAATGAAAAACATGAGGAATAACCAGTTGAAAATGTTCGTTATAGCTCTAGTTTTGGGGACCAGTATTTTCATCGTAAAGGAGAAAAAAAAATGCCATGATAAGAGGAACTACCTTTGCTACCATTTTAATAACATATTGCCCATTAAATTCGAATCTACCGAAGCGGATCCTGGACTGTTCTCCGTATCTACTGACGTGGCTTTTAATTTAAGGGAAAAAATGTTTTCATATTTTAAGGTCTGTATTTCTTGACACCGGTAAATATTCAAAAGAGCTCCGAAATACTTCTGTGCCAAATTTCTTAGTTGCTGAATTTCTGTCAAAATACGACAGATATAGTCCTTAAAAAGTGAACGGTTCCTTACACCCAAATAGTTGTACCTAATTGAATAGTTTTGTACTGACTGCTAGTGGAAAATCAGTGGATGTTTTCCGGGGGGCGGGGTACCTAAAACCTCAAAAATGCATTTCTATGCCCAAATTCCTTGCTAAGACATACTTCAGACGATACGAAGGTTAGATGGATATTTACCCCCGTGTTGAGGGGGCTATGACTCCTCTTTCACTATGGAAACGATTCTTTTTTACCGAAAAACATTAGTTCTGTAAATATCAAAGCAATCTGAAAAAAGGATTGAGGTTTAGAGCGAAGAGTGAGCTTTAAATAGGAGACGAGGCCGTATCAAGAGGGATTCTGGGATTTGCCCCCCGCCATGAAGTTTCTACGTGATTGTAAAAGCAACAAAAATGTATTTAGACCAATTTTTGATACGCTTTTTTATGTACTTCCTCCTCCCTCCTTATCAAAATTCTTGAAACACCTATGGTGGGAGGGATAGAGTTCCTCCTTATATTTAGAAATATCCTATATATCCACATAGCAAATACGCACAATGGGCCCTAATTTTTCAAGCACTGTTTTGCCAAAATTACATTTGAGAATAAAGAGTGGGAGGTTGGGAGTGGAGGTAGACCTCCCCTCTTCATTCTTACGATAACTTTTTACGCGGTGTAAAGAACAGATGAAGATTTAAATTTTAGTGTAGAGAGCGGGGGCCGAGACGGGTAATAATCTCCTTGACTTAAGGGACAATTTATGATAGTAGTTTATTAATTTACATTTCTTACGTATTTTCGCTACAAAAATTGGTGCCTTCCGCATTGTTTGTTTTGATAGCTACAAAAGCCATCTGGTAACACTGGTAGCATGTATGACTAGTACCAAGTTTTCTGACAAACAAACAATTACCTGGACATAATTTTGCATATATGTTCGTATCACTAATTTATTTTGGGTCTATAGAAAAGCGCCAGTACCTGAAATGTAGAGGAGGGGCAAGGCATTCTTTTCTATCTTTTTTTAAATGCTGGTACAAAAAAATAAGTCAAAGGTCTAAGGGGGGGGCGTAACTTTGTTTTTTTTTCGATTTTTCAATAAGGAAATACTAAATTTTATGTTTTACCGCGGAAGCGTTTCTTTGTTGAAATCATGTGTATTTTGCTACTTTGATAATACTATATTGTATCGTGACGTGGTTACTTTAAAATGACATTGCCCAGGCAGAGAACATTTTCGCCAAAAATTTAATAACTTTCATTTTTTTATTTACCAGAGTTCAAGTAATACGCACATAAATGCGGGTTCAAATAGCATCTCGCTATGCTAAGACCCAAAATGCCATCAGCGAGGCATGAAAAATGTTTGATATAAACGTGGATTATTATATGCAGATTTATTTCAGATAAGTCCGAAGGGTAGCCCTTGGAGTTCTGCACTCCGACATGTTTCCTATATTTTCCCCGCGGTATCCTGCAATTATTTATTACTTTGTTTGTGGCTTTATTTGTTTTCTCTCGTTTATTTCCTTTTTCTGATGTGCATCTCCCGTTTCCTATCCAGTGTTAATATAGCCCTCAAGTATATGGACAGGATTTGGTTCTGGGGAAGGGGGGTGACTCGAATACATGTGGAAAATGAATAAGTATATACGGACAATTTATCTGTCGAATATCCTCGTGAAAGAAAGGATTTTTCTCCAGAAAAGCCACACGTTTTTTGTAAATATACTTGAAATGCACGTTTTTATGCATTTTTGTTCTTCCAGGGGAAGGACTAGAGCCCAAGAGGTCAGTAAGGAAATTTTCTCAGAGGGGAATGCTACTAGAAGTTCTATTTTACAATGGGAGCATTTCTCCATTATTTTTTTTACAATTTTTAAATATTTTCTTGTATATTAGAGCCCCTGCATGGCAACGCTCATGTTGGAGCTCTTCCCTCCCCCCCCTTAACTCCATCGATTAGCTTGTTAGGTGTGATAAAGTTCCAATTTAGTCGAGCATTTAAGTGCCTAGTCTGTCAGTTAGACTTGTCGAGTCCCTTTAAATGTCTATTGGCGATAAATTTTCCATGATTTGAAAGTCATGCTCGTTTTCTCGGTTTAAGTAAGCGAGTCCAGATGTGAATTCATTGGATATTCTCTTAGATAGTCACTGCAAAATTTGACTGATGCTCTTAACCAAATCCTAATTGCTTCTTTTGCAGGGGTTAGAGAGTATAGATGTCCGTAAGAAACATCTCAGAAAAGGCCCATGCGCTTTAATTAATTTTTGTGGGGAGCCCGAATTAAGAAAAGTATAAAGGCTACAGAAATATTCTTAAGATTTTTGTTGGGTCCTTACTCAGCACATTAAAAGCAAATATCAGAGCCTGATGGTAGGCGCGTACGCGGTATTTTTTTTTAAGGGGGAGGGCAGTAATAAAGACAAATACATTATTATTCGGGTATTGACGTGTTACCCCTACCCCACTCGAAAAGTTTGATCTGTTTCAAACCGGTTTTTTATGTGTCTTCAGATAATCAGCTTAGCCTAAGTGAAATAAACTACTATGTAGCCTAGGTATATTTTAAATAAATTTTTAACATATAGAGTTGGTCAGGTTAAGTTAGGTAAAGTATGTAATATAATGCGTTCTGGGCTGCCTGCTGTCCATACTTCTCTGTTGTAGTTCCCATAATTTTGTTACTAAAGCATTATATTTTCATCATATTTTGGTAAATTTCATTATGATTAACCTAACTTCACTTTTTGAGTGCAGTCGGGATAACAAGTAAGCACCAGAAATTTTAATCTTTTTTTGCTCTGAGGCATAACCTAAAGCCGGAGCGTACGCAAGGGGGCAAGGACCTACCCCAAAATAATAAAATCTTCCTGAATTCCTGGGCGCTTTTATGCAAATTATAAAATAATAGTATGATAATAATAATAATTATGGATAGTTGATTACTAGCTTTTCAAAGTACATCCCAGGAGCTATCGGTTAAGTGAAAAAGCTGAAATTTATTGGTCAAATTGGAATAAGAAAAAAAAAATATTCTTACAGATAATAGGCTAACTCCTAAAGACGCAAAGATTGGTGGATATGTGAGGGCATAACCGACGAAAGTTAAGGTATGTAAATAACCCCATACCGTAGCTCATCCCCCTTTACTTTCGCTTTCTTGCCAAAACCCTCACTTTCTTGTCCTAAATTTTAGCTATACCATTTTCGCTTATTGACATGAGTCCATTTTTGTCAGTTGGAGTTCGACGAGAATTAACCCTTTTCAAACCTCTTATCAGGAAACATGGACCACGAAGGTTTAGCATATGAAATTATCGTTGCCGTGTCAACAAGACAGAACAGACCAAAACTTTATTGACAAAAGGCGAGGAGAAAACATTATGATATAAAACCACCTACTACAACTTTATGATAAAACTAGAGGCGTCGTATTGACATGGCAAGACTTGGTGGGTGATTTGCAAAATCCTAAGAAAGCTGTAAATGGGTTGCTATGATGAGAAACTGTATATGTTAGCCTAAAGCTATGACAGCAAACGGATGATGTTTGAATTAAAAATTAACTTGAAAAAACTAGTTTTTCAACTGAAAGTAAGGTACAACATTAAAACTTGAAACGAACAGAAATCATTCCGTATGTGAAATGTTGCCCCCCTCCTCAATACCTCGCTCTTCACGCTTAAGTTTTTCTGTACTTTTGCAAAACAAGCTTCTTATTCTAATTAAACGGCCCTTGTGTTTCAGTAGTCATTCTTAAAAATTGGGACAATCAATCAAACTTTAGCGTAAAGAGCGAGGAATTAAGGAGAGAGGGTGCCCCCTCAGATACGGAATAATTTCTGTTCGTTTTAGTTTTAATGTTGCTCCTTAAGATGAAAAAACATTTTTTGTTTTTTTTTTATTTCTGATCGTTTTATCAAATAATGTCAGGAAATCGGGCTCCTTCCGTGCTTAAAATCCCTCCCCTCACAGTAAATTCCTCCATGGAAAGTTTCTTCCACGTAAAATACCTCCCCCTAAAATTCTCTCGACAGTTCCACCCATTCTGAAAATTTCCCCTTGAAATTTCTTGCGGACGGTTCCACCTGAAAAAATTCTCCATAGTATACTTCGATTTGAAAAAGACTTTAATTTCCAATCAATCATTTTTCAAACCATATCGGAAATCCCCTCCCTAGAAATTTTTCCTAGAAATATTCCCCCCCCCCCAGTGGAAAATTGCTCCCGCGGAAAATTCTCCTTGGAGAATTTGTCCCGCTGAAAATTCTCCTTGGAGAATTTGTCCCGTGGAAAATTTCTCTCACGAAAAAACCTTCGGATAATTTCAATCCTACTGAAGATTTCTCCCAGACAATTCCAATTCCAATATCTTCATATGCAAAATTGAGTCGACAAAGAGAAAGTAAGACAAATATCGTATAAGAATTGTGTCGAAGTCCCCCAGTTTAAATTTCCCCTGGAAAGCTCACCCCCTCACCTCCCTCCCCATGAAAAATTCTCCCCGTGGAAACCTACCCCCACGTATATTTGTGCAATTTTTTGCATAAATTGCGTTTCTCCCGGGTCAACCCGAGGGGCTGACTTTCAACTCGTGTACACCAGGTTTCTACCAAATTCTACCAAATTCTACCAATTCTACCAGGATTCTACCAAAGAAAATACTATTTTCTTTGGTAGAATAACCTTAAGCTTTAAATGTTAGTGCCATCTCGGGGGCTAATGACTTGGAATTTCGCTCTCCGAAGTGTCCCCACCCCAGTCAGGTAGTATAATTTGGTAGGCCTTTCTACCCAGGTATCTTGTAATGGATTCGCTCGTTACAAGCGCTTCAAATCCACCAAAACTGGAATGAGGTTTTTTTTTATACCGATAATTTATACTCTGACGCAAAAAGAAACCGGCGGGCAAACTGGAAAAACATTTGACTGGCTTATCCGAATTAGTGTAATGAAGAATTCTGATCACAATTTATAATTATGCTTGTTGGACAATTGTTTTATTATTATTATTATTTTAACCACGACAAAACTTGAGATTCTTCGCTTTTCCTTGGCTAGTTTCCACACGATAGGCTTGACTTTAAATTAGTGTCTGGACCAGGAACGAACACAGAGAAAGGGGGGGGGGGGGGCTTTTGGGTCTGTTCTCTAAAATATGAAGATGGACGGCTTTTCTCTAATTTGTGTTTCTCATATTATACGTCTGTTTTGAGTCTAAGCTGCCCTCTCCTGAAAAGAATCAGCTTATATGCAAGGGTGCTAGTGGGGGGGGGGGCAACTGTCCTATAGATTTTGAATTAATGAGTTTTTGGTGTTTTCTCTAGGTGTCAACAGAAATATCCTCCTTAGATTTAAATAATATATTTTTTTCGTCTTCTTTCAAAAAAGTGGAAATAAAATAGGAAATTGCAAATCTATGAAATACCAAATTTTTTGATCGTTATAAATATATTAGTAAATCATTTCCATTATGAAAATTTATGAAGTCAAAATTTACGCCAAGAGTGTCGAAAATATGATTAGTAGCCTAGGTTACGAAATACTTTCTTATAGATAATTCTGACACATTTTAGACTGAAATCGAAATCTGGATACGGTTTAGATTTTTCATTACCTCAAACCTAAATATCTAAATAAAAATATAAAATACAAAATTACAAATTTTACGATGACCATAAATAAATTTATTATTTATAAATAAATAATTAACTAAGTTTCAATTTTCATAATTTTTCCTCAGTTGCTCTTTGATTCTCATTGAAGTAACTCAAATAGCTGCTTTTCCCTACGTGGATAAGTAGCAACAATTGTATTTATTACTATTGGTGGTGGTTTTATTTGTTTCTAGATTAGTTTTCTTTTAATTTTTTATCTTGTGCTGAGGACGCCTTGTTTGGATACAGGCGAAATATCCGCTTTGTTTTAGTCTTTCCTTTCTACGGGTCGTCGTCTCGTTTGAAGTTTTCTTTTTGTAGAGTTTTATCTCTCTTTGTTGTTTATTAACCCTTAAATAAGACATCAAAAAAGTTTTATTCATTTTTGTAACGTTTTTACGAGTCAGACAAATATTTCTGGTGGGGGGTTCCAACCCCCTAGCCCATCCCTGGATACAGCCTTGGTTGAAGTATTATCTACCTTTTTAAGAGTTGTTTGACTCACTCTTCCTAGGTACATGTCTGATTTGACACCGTCATTGCAAATCAAACTCTTTGTTTTCCTTTTTAGACCTAAATTTCTCAAATTGTCCAATGTAGGCTCTTCGTACCAATCCAGGGAAAGGGGGCTGATATTTTCCCAGTTTAATCTTTATGCCGTAGTCATGTTGCCTATGTGTTTGTCATGACATGAAACGGGCACATACACAAAAGAGGGGTTTATTATTAACTCAAAGAGTTAATTCAAAGAGAAGTTTTAATATAAACCCTACAATGGCAGAAGAAACAGCCGAGGAAGCGGCTCAAAGAGTTAATGCCAAAAGGCTTGCGGCTAAAAGAGAAAGTAAGAAAAGAAAGCGTGCCGAGGAATCACAAGAACAATGTGAAAACAGGCTTTCCTCTCAAAGAGAAATTAACAAAAAAAATCGTGCCGAGGAATCACAAGAACAACGTGAAAACAGGCTTGCGGCTCAAAGAGATAATGCCGAAAGAAAGCGTGCCGAGGAATCACAAGAACAACGTGAAAACAGGCTTGCGGCTCAAAGAGATAATGCCAAAAGAAAGCGTGCCGAGGAATCACAAGAGCAACGTCAAAATTATCGCCTGGCATTCAGGTACAGCCCAGTCGATGATTATAGCTTGAGTAGATGTGTTCAAATCTGGACTATGTCTAAAATTCGTCCCAATTGCAAGGCCTTGAAACTTAATGATGAAACAATGGGAATGCATTGTGCAAACTGGCTGCACCACCAGAGCCATTGAAGACTTTATGACGTTACAGACCGGGACACAAGGAATATAAATGACGACCGGGACACTCAAAGAGAAATTACAGACCGGGACACAAATGACGACCGGGACACAGGGAATATAAGTGACAACCAGGACACTCAAAGAGAAATTACAGACTGAGACACTGGGACAGAAAATGACGACCGGGACACAGGGAATATAACAGGGACACAATTACAACAGGGACGCCGGAAGGGTACAGGGGGGATATATAAATGACGACGGGGACACAGGGAATATTCGATTAGCAATCACCATCAACAAAGCTCAAGGGCAATCATTAGAAAAATGCGGTATGGGTCTGAAGACGGATTGTTTTCCCATGGACAATTATGTGTTGCATGTTCAAGAGTCGGTAAACCTGACAATCTATTTATATGCACAGACAATGGGACAGCGAAGAATGTTGTATATTCGCAAGTTTTACGTAGTTAGAAATATATATATATATATGTATATATATATATATATCCTGTTTTTTTTTATCGTTATATATATATATATATAACGATAAAAAAAAACAGGATCGCTTGTAGAGGCACCGATTGGGGGTGGCCATCTCCCCAACAAGGGAACATGGCCCGTAGGTGAACATTACCCAAGTACCCCCAATGGACAAAGGTTCTAAAATATACAATCGGCTTTTCGATTTAATTGGTAGATTAACATTAATAGAAAATATCGCCATGTTGTACTTTTCTGAAACTAGAATCTTGTAAGCAGCCTACCTCTTATTGGTGGAAACTTATGCTCAATCTAAGTTTGACTTCATTACTTATTTTAGTTGTGTTTTTTTTTAGGTTTCAGTTGTAAATTTGTATTAAATTATATTCGATTTTAATTTTACTGATTATTATGTTGTTTTTGGATTTAACAGGCCTATGGCTTTACTTCTGCGCTTAGGTTTTAGCCCTTTTAAGTTTAGTATCACTTTTTTCTTAGAAACTCTTTTTTTTAGAGAATCTATATCAATTCTCTTGTAAAGTTCATCTCTCTCTCTCTCTTACCGATTATTTCTGAAATGACAGACTTGCTCTACTGTATTGTGTATACTATCAAGAATATTTCCTTACTTAGAATTCTAAGAAAGGTTTCTGTCGATCTTTTTTGTCTTTTTTGGCAGAAGCTAAGCTTTTTTCTGTTTTAGTGGTAGAAAGATGTACAATTCTTCCTCACCGCCCTGCATAATACCCACACGAGTATCCAACTTAGAGACTGCTAATACCTCAGAAATTCTCCATGTCTACGTCATAGATGACAAAGCGGAAAAGGTCGAAGAGTTTATAGTGAAGAAGGGGGTACCAGTAGATATAAAAAATAAGCTTAACCAGACTGCACTATTTGTAGCAGCTTTCTTGGGCAGTGAAAAGACACTGTTAAAATTGCTACAGCTTGGTGCAGACCCCAATAAAGGTTGTGGACAGTTCTATAGATACACCCCAGTGCATGGAGCATGTTTCAGTGGCTCCCCTCGTGTACTGACGTATCTTGTGGAGGCTGGTGGTGATCTAAGGCGAAGGGACGAGTTTGGAAGAACTCCTCGTGATTGGGCTGTTGGGTACCTCAATAGACCAGCTCAGCGTATGGAAATACTTGCGGTGATTGAATCCTACCGGGAATTGGCCACTTCCGGATCTTCCAAGGCAGTCGACGCTTTCAAAAAGCCTAAATCAAAGATGTTGAGATCTATGGCACAAGTAAGTTAACTTTTTAGTTTATATCTTAAGTGGCAAGGGGTGGGCATTCGCTTATTTTCATGAGAAGAATGGAGAACCATTTATATTAATTATTTTAGATTATAAAATATTTGTTTTTTAGTTTTTTCAGTAAAACACAAAAAGGGCATTAGTTCAAAATCTAGTTGGCTGTATCCCACTGCCCTCTCCCAAATCAGCACCATTGCATACAATCTGAAATTCATATCATGGATGGACAGCTTAAAACTACAAAAAGGCGAATCGTGAAAAAAAATAGGGTGAAATTGTACTCCCTTTTTCTGCATTAAATTCCGCAAACCGTTGTTTATTATTATCATTACCGTATTCTGATTTTCTATTTGAATATTTAAGATAATTTTTGGGACCTATTCTTCTCGGCCAAATCTAAAAAATTATTAACGTTTTATATTTTAATTTCAAATTACTTCAGTAGATATGGTATCGATTCTAGACCATCTTAGCGTCCTTTTCGAAGTAATTCTAGACGGACGGCCATGATTTTTGGCCATAGAAACATTTTTCTAGTCATCACACTTTTCTCTTAATATTTACCTACTTAGTTTCGACCTTTCGTATTTTTTTAAACGAGAACCTTACTTTGAATCACATTTCTAGGTAATTGTAGATTAAGGGAAAAAAGGAAATATTACGTTTTGAGATTAAAAGAACAATTTTGGGGTTATACTTTCCCTCCTGAAATTGTGTCTTTGTCTAAGAGAGTTAACCTCTGTGTATAAGGTCTTATGGGTATTTATTAAATCAGTAAACGAAAAATAAAAAAAATACGAATTCTGTCCGTGTTAAAACTTCATCTCTTAGATCTTTTGAATTGAATACATTATCAACTATATTATTGTAAAAAATGCAGAACCAAGTGTAAAATTACAATATGTTGGCAAAAAAGTTTGTGCCAGTCAGTATGCGTAATCTTGTTTCAAGAGGGGGGGGGGCATTTAAAACGCAAAAGAACAAGGGGGATTGTGTTTACAAGAAATTATTCAAACCCTACATGATTTGAGATTCAAGAAGAAAGGAACTTTCCAAGCATTTATATGTGCCAGTACGTATACTTAATTTGGTTTCAATGGGGAGGGGGCACAATTTAAAGATCCCCAAAAAACAAGAGGAATTGTGTTTACAAAAAAATGTAGTGCAAATCCTACAACTTTTGAGATTCAAGAAGATGGAAGTGGCCCAAGCACTCCGGTGCTGACTTTTGCACCTGACCTGATATATTTAGTTCACTCGCTAGTCAAGTTCCATCAGTCCCCCCTAAGGTGTTTTGCGGTCTCTGCTTTCACCAGCCTGTTAATGTGACTCTAGTCAACTCCATCTTCTGCCATTCTGAAAAAGTACTGAGTGTTTAGTGACGAGTCGTATTTTTAAACCGCAGGGAATATTTTAATTATCCATAGAGCACCTGAATTTGTCATTTTGTAAAGTTTTTATTTTATTTATTTAAAAAAAAGGTTTGGATCTGTGGATGTTGTCACCTTCTCCCCTATTGTAGTTCGATGAAAGGCATAGGATTATGCATATTATGCTTGCTCTAAGGGGCATATTCACAAACTTCTGACAATTCAATTTTATTATCTTTTTAAATTGAGGGAACAGGGTTGCAAATGAAGTGTGGGTAATAAAGTTTTATTGGGGATCTTCGTCTGTAACAGTGGGTAGGGCCTTATTTTTTCAATTTGTTTTAATATTCAGGAGCACATTAATCTCTAGACTGAGCGACTGAAAAGGTTTAGTGAGAATACGCAGCGTGAATTTACTAGCCTTTGAAAATCCCAAGTATATCTCAAGTCCTAATAAATCTAGCGACATTTTGTGTCGGAGAGTTATTTCTTAGAAGTATTTCTGTTTTATTTTTCTTCTTTTTTGAACTTAGCTTAGATTTTGCATAAGCAATTTTATGAAAGTAGGGTAGATATTTAATGAAACGAAATTAAGACCAAAGTAAGCTTCTAAATCAAAACCCAAATAAGTGAAATTCAAAGTTTGCTAGTGTATCTATTGCTAGTGTATCTATCACCCCCACATCACCGTTTGTAGTTACAAATAGATTATAGCGACACACATGTGGATTGCAGACACAAACAGAGATGACATTTGGGTTTCAAACAGTTGGGTTTCAAACTTGTAACGAACTGTAATAAGGAGCGACCCGGCTCAATAGTAACCGAAACTCCGAAGAACGGAGTTTTGATATTATTATTTATTATTTTAGAAAATAGGGGAAACATCCTCTAAAAGTCATATAATCTTAACGAAAATTGCACCATCGTATTGAGTGTATCAGAGAACTCTACTGTTAAAGTTTCAAGCTCCTATCTCAAAAATGTGGGATTTTGTATTTTTTGCCAAAAGCCAGCCAGTTCACGGATGCGTGTTTATTTGTTTGTTTTTTTTGTTTTGTTTTTTTTTCTATGGGTGATCGTATCGATCCAGTCGTCCTAGAATGTTGCGAGAGGGTTCATTCTAACGGAGATTAAAAGTTATAGTGCCCTTTTTAATTGACCAAAATTGAGATAGCCATTTGGGATGTCTTTGGGGGCGAATTAATCCCCCACAGTCCCCGGAGGAGTGGCTGTAAGTTACAAACTTTGATCATTGTTTACATATAGTAATGGTTATTATGAAGTGTACAGACCTTTTCAGAGGGACTTGTTTGTGTTGGGGTGGGAGTGGATTGAGGGAGGGGGTTACGTGGGAGGATTTTTCAATGGAGGAATTTATTACCAGGTAAGAGAATTTCCAGGAAGGGGCGCAGGGTTTTCTAGCATTATTTAAAGAAAGAGAAACTAAATATTTTTTTTCTTCCGGAAGTAATGTTTGATTTTGGCTCTCCACAGATGAATAATTAAAACAAAATTTGCATATTTATTAGAGCGGGGAAGGAGGCCTAGTTGCCCTCCGATTTCTTGGCTACTTAAAAAGGCAACTAGAACTTTTAATATTTTACGAATGTTTTTATTAGTAAAAGATATACGTAACTGACAAATTAGCTTACGTAACGAACTTCTGTATTCTCATGTTTTTATTACGTACATGAGAGGGTTCACGCCCTCGTCAGTACCTCGCTCTTTACACTAAAGCTTAAATTTTGTCCCAATTTCTTAAGAATGACCCCTGAATCACAAAAGCCGTAGAATAAATAGTTGAAATTACTAAAAATACTTTAGCGTAAAGAGCGGGTTATTAGGAGGAGGTGAGCCCATCATATGCGTAATAATTTCTGTTCGTTTTAAGTTTTAATGCTTCTCCTTACTTTCAGTTGAAAAAACTTCTAATATTTATTTTTTCATTGTTTTTTTAAAAATAATGTTAGAAAATCCTGCGCTCCCTCCATGAAAATTTTCTTCCCCCATGATAAATTCCTCCAAGGAAAGTTCCCTCAACATATCTCCCTCTTCTCACCCCCCCCCCCAACCTAAAAATTCCCCTGAAAACGTCTGTGCACTTCTAAATAACCATTACTATATGTAAGCACTGGTCAAAGTTTGTAAATTGTAGCCCCTCCCACGGGGACTGTGGGGGAGTAAGTCGTCCCCAAAGACATAGTTATAAGTTTTTCGAGTAGGCCTACGGTGATTAAAATGGCTATCTCAGAATTTGGATCCGGTGGTTTTGGGAAATTAATTGGCTTGGGAGGGGGCCTAGGTGCCGTCCAATTTTTTGGTCACTTAAAAAGGGCACTAGAACTTTTCATTTCCGTTAGAATGAGCCCTCTCGCAAGATTCTAGGACCACTTGGTCGATAGGACCACCCCTGGGAAAAAAAAACAACAAATAAACACGCATCCGTGATCTGTATTCTGGCAAAAAAATGCGAAATTCCACATTTTTATAGATAGGAGCTTGAAACTTCTACAATAAGGTTCTCTGATTAAGATTGTATGACCTTTAAGGGGTGTTTTCCCCTATTTTTAAAAATGAGGCAAATTTTCTCAGGCCCGTAACTTTTTATGGGTACAACTAATCTTGATGAAACTTATATATCTAAAATCAGAATTAAAATGCGATTCTTTTGATGCTACTATTGGTATCAAAATTCCATTTTTGAGAGTTTCGGTTACTATTGAGCCGGGTCGCTCCTTACAATAGTTCGTTACCACGAATTGTTTGATAGGTACTAAGCTTGATACTTTTGACTTTCTATTTTAAGGTTTTTGAAAATATCTTGTGGAAATATCGAATCATTATTTGTAATAACTGCAAAGTTTCGTTTTTCTGGCCTTCCTACTAACGTTATATAACTCGTTGCGTTCGAACCTGTAAGATAATCACGTAGCGAGTGGATTTTATCTAACAAAAAAAACAACTAATTTTTAATTTTTTAGTTATTTTTTAGTTTGAATTGAAACATTAAAATTGTTGCTCAGGCACCGTAAATATTTTTGCAGTTTATATAATAACCTTAGCAATTCTGAACTGAACTTACAAAATCTTCAATTTTTTTTCATGTCTTAAAAAGACATTGCTTATACTTCTAAGAAAAGAAGTTCGGTAATGGTGCTTTTCTAACAGCGATTTCTTCCAAGCTTCTAATTTTACGTTTTCTTTTTAAGGTCTTCGAATTCTTGTATACCCTTGTAAATATATCCGTGTAAATATATACAAATAGTTTTGCAATTACTAGTATTTTGCTCATTACGTAATTTAATGTCTTTTCATACTGAAGTCTGTTCAAAGATAATTGATTATTACAGCGATTTCTAACAACGATTACTGCTAAGCTTCAAGCTTTAGGTTTTCTTTTTTTAAGGTTTGAAATTGTTGCAATCCCTTGTCGAAATATGTGAAAATTTTTTTTGCAATTAATTTTTTTTTGCCCTTTAAATTATTTAATATGAACTTATTTTTAGATAGAACTCTTCAATTTTCTCACACAGGTGTGACAAGTTTGACAACGTCATTGCAATACTGATGTATATAAAAATGATGTCACTAGTATAAATATATATATTTCCAAAATTAAGGCTCTTAATGAATTTTCTCTAATTTCTCAAGTATTTATATGTTGATGAAGATTATCACACTGGAATTTTGAAAAACATGGCATCCGGACTCAAAATTCTTTAGCACTAGAGAGACGTCTTGGACATATTGAATATACGGACGTTTCAAAAAAGAGGAGCAGATCCAGGGGGGCGATTTTATGTGAAGAGCCCAGTTTTTTTTTGGTACTCCCCCAAACATTAGCATTGTATTCGCCCCTATCAAAATTTCATAGTGGTCAACGTATTGCGTGACAGTGGAGGGGCTAGATTTAGCATGATATAATTTTTATTTGGTTATGACCAATGGTTTACAGATTTTCTTCTCATCTCGGACAGAAAGTCTCAAACAAGCTAATGTTATCGTATCAGCATTATTCCAATTAAGACATGGAAACAATAATTTTTCATTGTCAAGATACAAAAAAGTCTTGTTTTGTTCTTCCTAGTAACTGAATGGAAAACACATCTTGGGAATGTGCATATTAAGAACCTGCTAACCGCGAAACTGATACGACCCCGACAGAAAGTATAAGAGGGATTCTAAAGCTTTGGTAATAGAACTTATTCCGCTTGAATTTATCATAAATTTCTGAAATATTGCTGCCCGGGTTGTTTTGAAGAGGGACTCTGACTGGATGGTTTTGGTGGAGTATGTGATCCTAGTTCAAGCATGTGCACAGGAATTTATTTTGTGGGGAGGCGAAAAGACTGGGAGATGAAAACTAAAGGAATAGATGGGTCAAGTAATTGATTTGCTAGACCAAGTTTATACAGGCTCTCTCACTCCATAAACGATTTAGCTGGGGTATTTTGGCATTAAGAGTCAAAGTATAGGAAACGTGATTCTTCATGCTTATTCAAGGGGGGCAGGGAGAGAGTCTTGGAACTTTGCCATGGTGAGCTCGAATTTTTTTTTCATGGGAATTTTCTCTCTCAGTATATATTTTTGATTGAGGGTATGCCTCTCCTTCGAGGTGAAGCCTCTTTATGGGGCTTAGTTCAAATAAAAATTTCTCTTTTTAATGTAGATGAATGTTGGCAGATATAGCGAAAAATATGTATTGTTGTATATGATATTACTTTTCACTTATGGCACTTTTAAGCTTCTTTGCACCAAAAACACAGTCCACTGTTGTCAATTGTCATGTGTTCCTCGGTTATTAATGCATAATTCTTCATTTTCTCAAGCCCCCCTCCTCATGTCTTACATGTCAAAAATATATTTAACCGTAGAAACTGTACGTGTCTCATATAACAGAAATACCATTGCACACATATAATCATGGTGTTTATGATTGCCCATAGCAGGGAGGGTGCAGTGAAATGTCTGATAGGGCAGGTTGACTCCCTTGGACAATTTGAAACTTTTTCGTTTAGAATATATGATGGCAATTCCTCCCCCCCCCCCTACCAAAATATAATTTTGTACGCTTATGTATCACACTGGTTATGCATTATCAGCTCTGAAAAAAGGAGAGGGGTTATAACCATAGGGGTTGATGGCGTTGTTTTAAACTGCTTCTGCCTTTAAATTTCTTAGCGATAAACAGGTGTCTGAAATTCCTATGGAGTAATCACATTAAATGTGACTGATTTGACTGCGACTTCATATACTTCGAGAGGTTGCCTACGTTCCACCACCTGGTGTATATCCCAGAGCGCTATGTGCACCGCAAAGCTCCGCCATTCTTAGCACAATCCCCGCAGCTCTTGGCACCCTTTTATCACTCTTGCCCCACGCAACCTGGTGTACATGAGTCGGTTACCCCTCGATACACTTTCTGCGTGGTCAGTTTCTTGTACAACCGGTCTCCAGAACATATTTTTATGATAGAATCCACCTGCGATAGTTAGTTTTTTGCTCCTTAAAAGCAATTAACTTGGCGTATGTTTAGGATCCACTGCACGTATTCTTGCTGCGTTTAGTAGACATCTTAACGGACGGTCGTGATTTGAAATTTGACAAGATACGTGAAATCTCGTTATGTGTTTCAACACCTGTTCATATTTAATCAAGTAGATTATTGAATAAGGCAGGCTTCATCGAATCTGTTTTACATGACTAGAAAGAGTCAAATTATTAATTTAGCTGAGGACTCATATATTTAAAACCAATAAAACATACAAATCAAATTTAAAAATTATCCCAACTTCGACGAAGAGTGGTTCTGATAGGTATTGATAAAAGTGGTAGTAGAAATTCGTATTATTTTCGGAGGAAAAACGGTATTAAATGATATTCGGGAAAATTTCAGACTGGTTTTTGCTTCTTTTTTTCTTTTTTTTTGTGTATCTGTGGTACTGTCACCCTTAACATGTATAGAGAGGAAGAAGGTGGCTGCGGATATATGCCTTAAATCTTCGGAATATAGTGAATATCCCCTACGATACTGTCCATACAATTTGCTCTTTTTACGCTTTTCATAATTAGCCTAGGAAAATTGTGAAAAAATGGGGTCAATCTCAAACAAATTGCTATACAAATTTTTATTTCACTGCCCGACCCGAAACTATGTGCTGATTCCAAACCCGAAAAGTTTGCCGCTCTAGCTCTTTCACAATCTGAGTTTTTTTTTAGGTTGAATTTGTGGTTGAGGTAAAAATGTTGAGTAAATACCAGCAAATGTAATTAGATATGTCGTCTCTACGCTCTTTTTTTGTTGATGAGCATGAAACTAAATGATTAAAGTCAAAAGAATTGTTTGGGGCTTAAAGCTTTGAGGGAGAATGAGATGGGGGAGAAAAAAGGGTCAACCTTTTTTGAGAAAAAAGGGTCAACAACCTCAAACAGATTGAATTTCAAACAAATTCAACCTCACCCCTAAAAATATGTGCCGATTCTGATTCCGAAATCATAGCTGCTGTAGATATTTCACTAATCTGAGTTTTTATGGCACTTGGTATTAACCAAGTGACATATAGCAGTCGCCAATTCTGTCGGTCTGTCTGTCTGTCCCGGTTTTGCTACTTTAGGCACTTCCAGGTAAGCTAGGACGATGAAATTTGGCAAGCGTATCAGGGACCGCACCAGATTAAATTAGAAATAGTCGTTTTCCCGATTTGACCATCTGGGGGGGAGTGGGGGCCCGGTTAATTCGCAAAAAATAGAAAAAATGAAGTATTTTTAACTTATCAGCGGGTATTTGGATCTTAATGAAATTTCATGTTTGGAATGATATTGTGTCTTAGAGCTCTTATTTTAAATCCCGACCGGATCTGATGACATTGGGGGGAGTCGGAGGGGGAAAACCTAAAGTCCCGGTTTTGCTACTTTAGGCACTTCCAGGTAAGCTAGGACGATGAAATTTGGCAAGCGTATCAGGGACCGGACCAGATTAAATTAGAAATAGTCGTTTTCCCGATTTGACCATCTGGGGGGGGGGGGGGGGGTAGGGGCCGGTTAATTCGGAAAAATAGAAAAAATGAAGTATTTTTAACTTATGAGTGGGTGATTGGATCTTAATGAAATTTGATGTTTGGAATGATATTGTGTCTCAGAGCTCTTATTTTAAATCCCGACTGGGTCTGATGACATTGGGGGGAGTTGGAGGGGGGAAACCTAAAATCTTGGAAAACACTTAGAGTAGAGGGATCGGGATGAAACTTGATGGGAAAAATAAGCGCAAGTCCTAGATACATGATTGACATAATTTGAACTTATTTGTTCTCTTTGGGGTAGTTGGGGGGGGGAGTAAGTCTTAAAAATTAGAAAAATGAGGTATTTTCAACTTGCGAACGGGTGATCGGATCTCAATGAAATTTGATGTTTAGAAGGATATCGTGTCTTAGAGCTCTTATTTTAAATCCCGACCAGATCTTGTGATGGGGGCGGGGAGTTGGGAGGGGGAACCTAAAACTTGGAAAACACTTAGAGTGGAGGGATCGGGATGAAACATGGTGGGAAAAATAAACACAAGTCCTAGATAGATGATTGACATAAACGGAACGGATCCGCTCTCTTTTGGGTAGTTGGGGGGGGGGGGTTAATTCTGAAAAATTAGAAAAAATGAGGTATTTTTAACTTACGAATGGGTGATTGGATCTCCATGAAATTTGATTTTTAGAAGGATATCGTGGCTCAAAGCTCTTATTTTAAATCCTGAACGGATCTGGTGACATTGGGAGAAGTTTGGGGTGGGGAGACCTAAAATGATGGGAAACCCTTAGATTGGAAGGATTGGGATGAAACTTGGTTGGAAAAATAAGCAAAAGTCTTGCATACGTAATTTACATAATTTGAACGGATCCGCTCAATTGCGGGGGGGGGGGGGGTAATTCTGAAAAATAAGAAAAATAACGTATTTTTAACTTACGAATGAGTGATCGGATCTTCATGAAACTTCATATTTAGAAGGACATCGTAACTCTGATATCTTATTTTAAATCTCAACCGGATCAAACGTAATTGGGGGGGGGGGTCAGTTGGGGGGACCGGAAATCTTAGAAAATACTTAAAGCGGTGAGATCAGGATGAAACTGGATGGGAAGAATAGAAACCTGTCTAAGATACGTGACTGACATAACTGGACCGGATCTGCTCTCTTTGGTGGAATTGGGAGGGGGGAGGTAATTTTGAAAATTGAGGTATTTGTAACTTACGAAAGGGTGACCAGATCTTAATGAAATTTGATATTTAGAAGGATCTTGTGCTATAAAGTTTAACTATAGGTTCTGACCTTCTCACAAGTGCCAAATGAGCTCTTGGCTCTTCCGACCTCGTACCATATGAGCTCTCGGCTCTTCCGACCTCGTCCAAATGAGCTCTTGGCTCTTCCGACCTCGTACCATATGAGCTCTCGGCTCTTCCGACCTCGTCACAAGTGCCATATGAGCTCTTAGCTCTTGTCCTTCTGAAAAAGTTCTGACTAATCTGATTAGATATGTCATTTCTACGCTTTTTTTTGCTGATGTACATGAAACTAAATGTTTAAAAGAATTTTAAAAGTCAAAAGAATTGTTTTGTGCTTAAAGCTTGGCAAAGCTATTTAAAAATTTGTTCTTCAAGGAGACCATCCTTGGAAGACCATCGTCTTCCAAGGTTTCCGGCACCAACTGTTTCGCAGTTTAGAACAGCTTGTTGCTTTTCAAGTGCCGCAAGCGTCGAACACTTGCCCTTGCAATTACAGTAAAACGCGGAGAAAAGGGAAGGCGGTCCTAGTGATCTATCTGAATGCACAGGTCGTAATTATCATTTCCGCACAATCTAGCCATACTCCAATGGATCCAGTCGACACTCAACATTTTTCCACGCTTGTACAAACATTCTGTTTATCTTTAGTATAACTGATGGTCTTTCATCTCGTATTCATCGTATGCTTTTTCCAGATTTTACATCTGCCATATGCGCAACAGGAAGAAAACATCCCTGGACCTTTGGGCCATATACAAGCCACCGGGTTCGGTACCATCTTTTTTGGCTCAACTGCAACCATGGGCTGCATCCCAGTTAGGAAGATCCAAGAAAATGAGTGTACAGACATCATTAGCAAAAATGACCTAGAATCAAACAAGGACATTTATAGAGTTGCGGCCAAGAAAGCTGTTCCTTATAGGTTAGAACTATGGTTTTTTCCTTTCCTTTCTGATGTTTGACTTGCTTTACAGCTCTGTCGTCTAACATTCTTAATACTTTCCAAGTTAATTGCCAAAACTAATTGCTAAGCTTGCTCAGAGGGGTGAATAACGGAGTAATATTTGCTTGATCAATCTTCGTTCCAGCTTTAAATTGGCTGCTGATACTCCCTTTGGGAACAACATAGCAAGTGATTTTCTCAACTGTATCAAAAGGGTGAAAATGTCAGATACAACCTTCTGGCGTAAGATAAAAAAAAAAAAGTGATAAGAAAGTGTAAGATAAAAAATGTTTCGGCTATGCAAATATCATCGGGGTTTTCAACTTTTTGTTCCACGATTGTTCATCCAAAAATATGTCCATCTTGAAATATCAAAAACTAGAGGTTATATTTTTACCTGTTTTATTATTGACCAAAAGATGCTTTGTAAACCTTTTTCAAAGCGTCCAATTAGTATCAAATGTAATGAAAACGAAAAAAAAGCCATACAAGACACTCATAAAAAATGACTTAATTTGAAAGCACAAAACTCTTACTTTTGGGAAAATCCTTTACTTACGACATCTCTATCGATAGCATAACTGGAAGAGGCTAAGGTCTTGATTGCTAAGAAACTTTTTTTTATTGTATGAAAATTTAAGAAGATTTTGTTTCTGTCTTATAAGTCAAATTTGCCACAATAGTATGCTAAATCTAAAAGATATTTTTCGATAAAATTATCCCTAGGAAACTGCATTTCAAAATCTAAAGGGACACACGACCCTCTCCCCAATGATGTTATTATCAGTATCGATAGTATAACTGAAAGATGCTAAGGAATTGATTGCTTAGAAAGTCTTTTTTATTCTATGAAAATTTAAGAAGATTTCGTTTCTGTCTTATAAGTCAAATTTGCCACAATATTATCCTGAATCTAAGCCTATTTTTATGAATAAATAAACCCAATTTAATCATTTCCGGTCGTTTAACATTTTGGCATTAATTCCAAGGGGTATAGAAACTTGTCTAAACAGGAAAAGACAAGTTATTCAAGTAAAAACTAGGTCATTGGTCATCACTTGAATTTTTGTGGGAGTCAGTGTATAGCCCAGGGATATATTTTTCGAAGCTATGTATCAAACAGTTCGTGGTAACGAACTTTAGTAAGGAGCGACCCGGCTCAATAGTAACCAAAACTCTAAAAAATGGAATTTTGATATCAATAGCTACATCAAAAGAATCGCATTTTAATGAAAGCCATTTAATAGCCAAAAAAAAATAAGAAAAAGAAAATAAGAAAGCCATTTAGGCAAAAAAAAATGCAAATTTGGTTTTAATTATTCCTCTGCGGAGAGCCAAAATCAAAACATGCATTGATTCAAAAACGTTCAGAAATTAAATAAAAAAAACAAGTTTTTTTAACTGAAAGTAAGGAGCGACATTAAAACTTAAAACGAACAGAAATTACTTCGTATATGAAAGTTTTTTACTGTTTTAAAAAGTAGAGTTGAGAGAAAGTGCCAAACCTTAGCGTAAAGAGTAGGACGTTGATGAGGAAGCAGCCCCTTTCATATACGAAGTAATTTCTGTTCGTTTTAAGTTTTAATGTCGATCCTTACTTTTAGTTAAAAAACTTGTTTTTTTATTCAATTTTATTAATACATTTATATTTTTTTAAATAAATTTAATTATATGTTTTGAAGAGTTATTCTATTTTACTCAATGATAATAGCTGCATTTAAAAACTATAATAATAATTATAATAATTTATTTGTTACCCGCTTGTTTTGACAAATTAAGCGGAGTAAAAACATTAAGGAAAGAAAAACGAAATAACACAAACAATACAATTAGTACAGTCTAATCAAAGGGTGGTAAGGGCCCAAGCGTTGAGAGGCCTCAGCACCTAATCTAGCATAGAGTTTTTTATAAACGAAAATAATATCAGTGGCACAAAACTTTCTGATAATCTTCTGATTTCTATAAGAACGCGGCAGATACAATAAATATTTACAATAACGAAAATACATAACTCTTATGCCCTGCAAATCTTGATTATTAAACAACGGGCGCAAACCGGAAAGAAACAATATAGAATGATCGCAATGTGTAGAATAAAGTCTGGATAAAGCCTTTCGTGAAAATCTGCCTCGGTTCGGGACAATTTTCGCGTACCCTTTTTAAGCTTACTTTTAATATCATTTACCCCACAGGATCGAAAAGCCGATAAAGATGAACAAATATTAATACCAAGCCACCGAATCGAAGAAACGAGCTTAACGGAAAAATAACCACAATCAAGATCACTACTTTGATGCTTAGCATTAAAAACTAAATATTCACATTTTTCAGTATTAAGTTTGAGGCCGATTTCCTCAAAGACTTAGAAACAAGCTGGGTCGACTTAATTAGGCTAGATTTAGTGCGGCTGATCAAAAGTAAATCATCTGCATATGCAATGTACGAAAGATTGGTTAGGCCTAAAAAACATGATGGATTAATACGTGGCAAAACAGAATAAAGACAAGCATTAAAAAGATAAGGGGATAAGGCTCCTCCTTGCCTAAGACCAGAACGGATGGGGATATTACCAACGTAGGTGTCACCTGACTTGAGTCGAACATATGAATTAGCATACCAAAAACGAAGAGTTGATATAATAGACACATTTGCACCAAGTTGGATTAAAGAATACCAAAGTTGGCTATGACAAATTGAATCAAAAGCTTTTGAAACATCGAGTGCACAAAAATGAACCTCAAAACCATTTTTATGCGCTTCAAGTAATAGCGAAACTATAGCACGATGAGCATGTTGGCATCCTATATACGGCTTAAAGCCAAACTGATTAGACATATAATCTACATTAGACAGGAGATCAGGGAGCAAAACATATTCAAATACTTTACTTAAAGTACAAGCAACCGTAATAGGCCTATACGAAGCGCAACTAGTTGGGTCCTTACCGCGTTTCAAAATTGACGTAATGTTACCAACTAAAAAAGGATCAGGGACTAAAGAAGAGCATAAACACATCTGAAAAAGTAACTGCAAGTGATAAACTAATTCCTCCGAATCGGTGTTGAGGTGAAAAGCACTGATCCCGTCTATATCATAAGATTTCGATTTAAGTCTCTCTACACTTCTTTTGACACGGTCAACACTAACGGGAGGTACATGACCTTGAATGACTTTGTTAGGCAACAGATTAGAACAGAGCTTGGCAAAACGAAAATGAACCGCATATATCACTGTATCGAAAATGTTACTATAATGATTGATCCATGATACATTAGGGATTCGGTCAGCCGTAGGCGATCTATCAAACTTGGCGACATTGATCACTTTTTTCCACTGGCTAGGAGACTTAGGAAATTCAGCACCATTGTACCTAATTTTTCGAAGATAGCGTTTAAAATCAAGCTTTGTTCTTTGTTTAATATCGAAAACATTACCCCTTAAGGGGCGGCCGCAAGCTATCCAAATTTTTAGCCACAACTTAGCCCGATTTTTTATTGTTTTGAGCTCTGGGTCATTCTTCCAAATTGAACTTCTTGTTTTTGCTCTAAAGCGACATAGGGGAACAGCTACTTCTTCAGACCTCTTTAAGCACGATACAATGTGGCTATAATAAATATTAAGCTGAATTCTGGCTTGTGGGGACCCAACGCTTGTACACAACAGATTAAAAGGGACTTTAATCGTTGATAGAAGGCTAACAAGCGTGGAAAAATAAAGAGGCCAGTCAGCTTTGTTCCATTCTCTTTTAGAAATCCATTTTCTAGAATTGGGACGAAGGTTCTTCTCCGCAATAGCATTAAGGGTAACAGTGAGGGATAGGGGGAGATGGTCGTAATCACGCTCATCCTGATCAACATGGACTTCGCTACAGATGAGACCAGAAGAAACGATACAATGGTCAATGTCTGAAAGTGAGCCACTATTATGGATATAGGAATGGGAGGTATCTTTCTTCAAAATTTTGTAACTATTCGGTAAGGAATCTAACAGAAGCTCAGTCCGCACTGATGAAGAGTGAATGTTACAGTTCAGATCACCGATTAATAACCAATCCAGTCCACTACTCTCAATGCCATTCAAAAGACTTTTTATTAATGCGCAAAATTTTGTAAATTTAGTTAAACTTCGGAGGGATTTCTGGTCGCAGGGGAGATAAACATTAATGAGGACAAGGTTGGCAAGACTAAACTCGAGATATCTCATACCCAATCTTTATACCAAGTCGAAGTGCATTAGCCAGCGCAACAGCGTTTTCAAAAAACACTCTAACAGCCAAA